>NC_140026.1:591978-636978 GCF_964263955.1 Coregonus lavaretus | reverse complement strand
TTCCTGTCCTGCTAAGCATTCAAAATGTAACGAGTACTTTTGGGTGTCAGGAAAAAAGTATTGAGTAAAAAGTACATAATTTTCTCAATAAATGTAGTGAAGTAAAAGTAAAAGTAGTCAAAAATATAAATAGTAAAGTAAAGTTCAGATACCCCAAAAAACTACTTAAGTAGTACTTTAAAGTATTTATACTTAAGTATTTTACACCACTGCTGATTTGTCCACTAGATGGCAGTGCGTCATGTGTTGTATCGTGACCCATGTTGTCTACCTCCCCTTCTCTCCATTTAGTCTACTGGGAGCACACAGGACCCATGCTGTCTACCTCCCCTTCTCTCCATTTAGTCTACTGGGAGCAGGACCCATGTTGTCTACCTCCCCTTCTCTCCATTTAGTCTACTGGGAGCACACAGGACCCATGTTGTCTACCTCCCCTTCTCTCCATTTAGTCTACTGGGAGCACATAGGACCCATGTTGTCTACCTCCCCTTCTCTCCATTTAGTCTACTGGGAGCACACAGGACCCATGTTGTCTACCTCCCCTTCTCTCCATTTAGTCTACTGGGAGCACACAGGACCCATGTTGTCTACCTCCCCTTCTCTCCATTTAGTCTACTGGGAGCACACAGGACCCATGTTGTCTACCTCCCCTTCTCTCCATTTAGTCTATTGGGAGCACACAGGACCCATGTTGTCTACCTCCCCTTTTCTCCATTTAGTCTACTGGGAGCAGGACCCATGTTGTCTACCTCCCCTTCTCTCCATTTAGTCTACTGGGAGCACACAGGACCCATGTTGTCTACCTCCCCTTCTCTCCATTTAGTCTACTGGGAGCACACAGGACCCATGTTGTCTACCTCCCCTTCTCTCCATTTAGTCTACTTGGAACACACAGGACCCATGTTGTCTACCTCCCCTTCTCTCCATTTAGTCTACTGGGAGCACACAGGACCCATGTTGTCTACCTCCCCTTCTCTCCATTTAGTCTACTGGGAGCAGGACCCATGTTGTCTACCTCCCCTTCTCTCCATCTAGTCTGCTGGGAGCACACAGGACCCATGTTGTCTACCTCCCCTTCTCTCCATTTAGACTGCTGGGAGCAGGACCCATGTTGTCTACCTCCCCTTCTCTCCATTTAGTCTATTGGGAGCACACAGGACCCATGTTGTCTACCTCCCCTTCTCTCCATTTAGTCTATTGGGAGCACACAGGACCCATGTTGTCTACCTCCCCTTCTCTCCATTTAGTCTACTGGGAGCAGGCCAGGACCTATTGTGCACTATACACATCCATTTACACTGCTCCACTATAACAATGCATTCCACAGTAAGAACCTCACACCAATGGTCAAGCATGGTGATGGTTTGCTGCCTCAGGTAATAATGGAGGGAACCATGAATTCTGCTCTGCATCAGATAATTCTACAGGAGAATGTCAGCTGAAGCTGAAGAGCAGCTGGGTCATGCAGCAAGACAATGATCCAAAACATGTGATCAAGTCTACATGAAAATGGTGAAAAAGCAACACATTTGAAGTTTTGGAATGGCCAAGTCAAAGTCCAAACCTAATCCCAATTGAGATGTTGTGGCAGGACTTGAAACGAGCAGTTCATGCTTGAAAACCCACAAATGTCACTGAGTTAAAGCAGTTCTGTGTGCAAGAGTAGGCCAAAATTCCTCCACAGAATGTGACAGACTGATCAACAACTACAGGAAGCATGTGTCAGCAGTCAATGCAGCTAAAGGTGGCACAACCAGTTATTGAGTGTAAGGTGGCAATTACTTCTTTGAGTGTTGCATAACATTGTTAATTATATAAACAAAACAAGTATACTTTTTTTTTTGGGGGGGGGTATTTATAAACTCAGGTTCCCTTTATCTATAATTAGGATTTGGTTGAAGATCTAATAACATTAGGTATTAAACCCCTACATCTCATCCAGAACGCTGCAGCCCGTCTGGTGTTCAACCTTCCCAAGTTCTCTCACGTCACCCCGCTCCTCCGCACACTCCACTGGCTTCCAGTTGAAGCTCGCATCTGCTACAAGACCATGGTGCTTGCCTACGGAGCTGTGAGGGGAACGGCACCTCCGTACATTCAGGCTCTGATCAGACCCTACACCCAAACGAGGGCATTGCGTTCATCCACCTCTGGCCTGCTGGCCCCCCTACCTCTGCGGAAGCATAGTTCCAGCTCAGCCCAGTCAAAACTGTTCGCTGCTCTGGCACCCCAATGGTGGAACAAGCTCCCTCACGACGCCAGGACAGCGTAGTCACTCACCACCTTCCGGAGACACTTGAAACCCCACCTCTTTAAGGAATACCTGGGATAGGATAAAGTAATCCTCTGTAACTCAATTGGTAGAGCACGGCGCTTGTAACGCCAAGGTAGTGGGTTCGATCCCCGGGACCACCCATACACACAAAAATGTGTGCACGCGTGACAGTAAGTCACTTTGGATAAAAGCGTCTGCAAAATGGCATATTATTATTTAACTAGGCAAGTCAGTTAAGAACAAATTCTTATTTACATTGACGGCCTACACCGGCGATGCTGGGCCAATTGTGCATCGTCCTATGGAACTCCCAATCACAGCCAGGTATCGAACCAGGGAGTCTGTAGTGACGCCTCAAGCACTGAACTGCAGTGCCTTAGACCACTGCGCCATTCAGGAGCCACTGAATAGCTGGCTTCATCTGACTCATTAAATACCTGGCTTTATCTAACTCATTATATACCTGGCTTTATTTGACTCATTATATACCTGGCTTTATATGACTCATTATATACCTGACTTTATATGACTCATTATATACCGGGAGACTCATGGGCGGCGCACAATTGTCCCAGCGTCGTCTAGGGTAGGGGAGGGAATGGCCGGCAGGGATGTAGCTCAGTTGATAGAGCATGGTGTTTGCAACGCCAGGGTTGTGTGTTCGATTCCCACGGGGGGCCAGTATAAAAAAAATATGTAATCACTAACTGTAAGTCGCTCTGGATAAGAGCGTCTGCTAAATGACTAAAATGTAAATGTATACCTGGCTTTATATGACTCATTATATACCTGGCTTTATCTGACTCATTATATACCTGGCTTTATCTGACTCATTATATACCTGGCTTTATCTGACTCATTAAATACCTGGCTTTATCTGACTCATTATATACCTGGCTTTATCTGACTCATTATATACATGGCTTTATCTGACTCATTATATACCTGGCTTTATCTGACTCATTATATACCTGGCTTTATCGGACACATTATATACCTGGCTTTATCGGACACATTATATACCTGGCTTTAAATGACTCATTATATACCTGGCTTTATCTGACTCATTATATACCTGGCTTTATCTGACTCATTATATACCTGGCTTTATCTGACTCATTATATACCTGTCTTTATCTGACTCATTATATACCTGGCTTTATCTGACTCATTATATACATGGCTTTATCTGACTCATTATATACCTGGCTTTATATGACTCATTATATACCTGGCTTTATCTGACTCATTATATACCTGGCTTTATCAGACTCATTATATACCTGGCATTATCTGACTCATTATATACCTGGCATTATCTGACTCATTATATACATGGCTTTATCTGACTCATTATATACCTGGCTTTATATGACTCATTATATACCTGGCTTTATCTGACTCATTATATACCTGGCTTTATCTGACTCATTATATACCTGGCTTTATCTGACTCATTACATACCTGGCTTTATCTGACTCATTATATACCTGGCATTATCTGACGCATTACATACCTGGCTTTATATGACTCATTATATACCTGGCTTTATCTGATTCATTATATACCTGGCATTATCTGACTCATTATATACATGGCTTTATCTGACTCATTATATACCTGGCTTTATCTGACTCATTATATACCTGGCATTATCTGACTCATTATATACATGGCTTTATCTGACTCATTATATACCTGGCTTTATCTGACTCATTACATACCTGGCTTTATCTGACTCATTATATACCTGGCTTTATCTGACTCATTATATACCTGGCATTATCTGACGCATTACATACCTGGCTTTATATGACTCATTATATACCTGGCTTTATCTGATTCATTATATACCTGGATTTATCTGACTCATTATATTCATGGCTTTATTTGACTTATTGCATACCTGGCTTCATCTATAATATAATAATATAATAATAATAATATGCCATTTAGCAGACGCTTTTATCCAAAGCGACTTACAGTCATGCGTGCATACATTTTTGTGTATGGGTGGTCCCGGGGATCGAACCCACTACCTTGGCGTTACAAGCGCCGTGCTCTACCAGCTGAGCTTCATCTGACTTATTATATACTTGGATTTATCTGACTCATGAAATACCTGGCTTTATCTGACTCATTTTACACCTATTTTTATCTGACTCATTATATACCTGTCTTTGTCCGACTCATTATATACCTGGCTTTATATGACTCATTATATACCTGGCTTTATAGGTCCGTTTGTGTTTGTGAACAGAGCCTCAGGACCAGCTTGCTTAAGGGACTCTTCTCCAGGTTAATCTCTCTGTAGGTGATGGCTTTTTTATGGAAGGTTTGGGAATCGCTTCCTTTTAGGTGGTTTTTAGGATATTTCTGCAGAATTCTGTAAGCAGAGTCTCAATTTGGTGTTTGTGTAACAATGACGCTGTGAGTCGAGAAGCAGGTGCAACGTTTAATAAAACAACAAACATGAAAGGAGACAGCGTAACCGTGGCGATATAGCATGATCACAGGAACAATACTGACTGAGGACTAAACGTTAGGGAGGGACATATAAAGGGGAGGTAATGAGGAAGGTAATGGAGTCCAGGTGTGAATCATAATGATCTGCAGGTGAGTCATGAGGAAGGTAATGGAGTCCAGGTGTGAATCATAATGATCTGCAGGTGAGTCATGAGGAAGGTAATGGAGTCCAGGTGTGAATCATAATGATCTGCAGGTGAGTCATGAGGAAGGTAATGGAGTCCAGGTGTGAATCATAATGATCTGCAGGTGAGTCATGAGGAAGGTAATGGAGCCCAGGTGTGAATCATAATGATCTGCAGGTGAGTCATGAGGAAGGTAATGGAGTCCAGGTGTGAATCATAATGATCTGCAGGTGAGTCATGAGGAAGGTAATGGAGTCCAGGTGTGAATCATAATGATCTGCAGGGTGAGTCATGAGGAAGGTAATGGAGTCCAGGTGTGAATCATAATGATCTGCAGGTGAGTCATGAGGAAGGTAATGGAGTCCAGGTGTGAATCATAATGATCTGCAGGTGAGTCATGAGGAAGGTAATGGAGTCCAGGTGTGAATCATAATGATCTGCAGGTGAGTCATGAGGAAGGTAATGGAGCCCAGGTGTGAATCATAATGATCTGCAGGTGAGTCATGAGGAAGGTAATGGAGTCCAGGTGTGAATCATAATGATCTGCAGGGTGAGTCATGAGGAAGGTAATGGAGTCCAGGTGTGAATCAGCGTAATGATGAATCCCAGGACCGGTGGTTAGTATTCCAGCGACGTCGCACGCCGGAGGGCAGGAGCAGGAGTAGACGTGACAGTTTGTCCCATTTAGTAAATTCTTGGTTGGTGAGCGGACCCCAGACCTCACAACTATAAAGGGCAATGGGTTCTTGAACTGATTAAAGTATTTTTAGCCAGATCCTAATTGGTATGCCAAATTGCATGTTCCTTTTGATGGCATAGAAGGCCCTTCTTGCCTTGTCTCTCAGCTTTGTGGAAGTTACCTGTGGCGCTTATGTTTAGGCCGAGGTATGTATAGTTTTTTGTGTGCTATAGGGCAACGGTGTCTAGATGGAATTTGTATTTGTGGTTCTGGTAACTGGACCTTTTTTGGAACACCATTATTTTTGTCTCACTGAGATTTACGATCAGGGCCCAGGTCTGACAGAATCTGTGCAGAAGATCTAGGTGCTGCAGTAGGCCCTCCTTGGTTGGGGACAGAAGCACCAGATCATCAGCAAACAGTAGATATTTGACTTCAGATTCTAGTAGGGTGAGGCCGGGTGCTGCAAACTCTTCTAGTGCCCTCACCAATTCGTTGATATATACAGTACCAGTCAAACGTTTGGACACACCAACTCATTCAATAATTTTCTTTATTTTTACAATTTTCAACATTGTAGAATAATAGTGAAGACATCAAAACTATGAAATAACACATATGGAATCATGTAGTAACCAAAAAAGTGTTAAACAAATCAAAATATATGCTATATTTTAGACTCTTCAAAGTACTATTATAGAGCAGGTGATGAATAAAGAGAAATGTTACTATTATAGAACAGGTGATGAATATAGAGAAATGTTACTATTATAGAACAGGTGATGAATATAGAGAAATGCTACTATTATAGAACAGGTGATGAATAAAGAGAAATGTTACTATTATAGAGCAGGTGATGAATATAGAGAAATGTTACTATTATAGAGCAGGTGATGAATCAATCTCCAAACTTTGCTACTGTTATTGAGCAGGTGATGAATAAAGAGAAATGTTACTATTATAGAGCAGGTGATGAATATAGAGAAATGTTACTATTATAGAACAGGTGATGAATATAGAGAAATGTTACTATTATAGAGCAGGTGATGAATATAGAGAAATGTTACTATTATAGAGCAGGTGATGAATATAGAGAAATGTTACTATTATAGAGCAGGTAATGAATAAAGAGAGCATGGATAACACACCATTCTGCAGTGATACGCTATCCCATCTGGTTTGCGTCTAGTGGGACTATCATTTATTTTTCAACTGGACAATGACCCAACACACATCCAGGCTGTGTAAGGGCTATTTGACCAAGAAGGAGAGTGATGGAGTGCTGCATCAGATGACCTGGTCTCCACAATCACTCGACCTCAACCCAATTGAGATGGTTTGGGATGAGTTGGAATGCAGAGTGAAGGAAAAGGAGCCAACCAGTGCTCAGCATATGTGGGAACTCCTTCAAGACTGTTGGAAAAGCTTTCCAGGTGAAGCTGGTTCAGAGTGTGCAAAGCTGCCTGTCTCTCTCTTCTCTCTAGACCCCCTTCTTCTGTCAATATAGATTTTATAATGCCGTATATTTCCCCCCCAAAACTACTTTCCATCAATTTGTATAGCAGACCCTCGTGCCATATTGAGTAAAAGCTTTTTTGAAGTCAACAAAGCATGAGAAGACTTTGCCTTTGTTTTGTTTGTTTTTCAATTAGGGTGTGCAGCGTGAATACGTGGTCTGTCGTATGGTAATTTGGTAAAAAGCCAATTTGACTTTTGCTCAGTACATTGTTTTCACTGAGGAAATTATAATGCCGAGCCCTCTCTCTATCTCTCTCTCCCTGTCTCTCTCTTTCTCTCTCTTTCTCTCTCTTTTTCTCTCTTTCTCTCTCTTTCTCTCGTTCTCTATCTCTGAACCTCCCTGTCTCTCTCTTTTTGTCTCACTTCTTTCTGTTTCTCTCTTCTCTCTAGGCCCCCTGCTTCTGTCACCCACAACTTTCACACCTCTCAGTCCTTCTCAGCAGAGAGGAAGTATAGATGGGTAGAGAGGAGAGGTGGGGGTGGGGTGGGGTGGGGTGGGGTGGGGTGGAGGATGGACAGGCTACAAGTCACTAGAGTTTAGAGAGAGTTAGTGATCAACACGTTGAGATGGAACGCACATGTCTTCTACTCTGTGAGTTTAATATTATCTATATGGTTTAATATCTATATGGTTTAATATCTATATAGTTTAATATCTACATGGTGTAATATCTATATGGTTTAATAATTGTATGGTTTGATATCTGTATGGTTTAATATTTATATCATTTAATATCTGTTGGGTTTATTATCTCTATGGTTTAACATATGTTTGGTTTGATATCTATATAGTTTGATAACTATATAATTTAATATCTGTATGGTTTAATATCTGTATGGTTTAATATCTGTCTGGTTTACTATCTATATAGTTTAAAATCTCTATGGTTTAATAGCTATATAGTTTAAAATCTCTATGGTTTAATATCTGTATGGTTTAATATCTGTATGGTTTAATATCTATATGGTATAATATCTATATAGTTTAATGTATGTATGTATGGAGAAATATCTAAATGGTTTAATATCTATATGGTTTAAAATGTATATCGTTTATCTGTATGGTTTAATATCTGTATAGTTTAACATCTATGTTTAATAAATACATGATTTAATATCTATATGGTTTAACATATATATGGTTTAATATCTACATTGTTAAATATCTATATAGATTAATATCTGTATGGTTTAATATCTGTATGGTTTAGTATCTGTATGGTTTCATATCTATATATTTTAATATCTTTATGTTTTAATTTCTGTATGGTTTAAAATCTATATGGTTTAAAATCTATATGGTTTAATATCTGTATAGTTTAGTATCTGTATAGTTTAACATCTGTGTGGTTTAAAATCTGTATAGTTTAATATTTATATGTTTTATTTCCATGTAGTTTAATATCTATATGGTCAAATATCTTTATGGTTTAATATCTATATAGTTTAATATTTGTATGGTTTAATATCAATATGGTTTAATATCTATATGGTCAAATATTTTATGGTTTAATATCTATATGGTTTAATATCTACATGGTTTCATATCTGTATAGTTGAATATCTATATGGTTTATTATCTATATGGTTTAATATCAGTATAGTTTAATAAATCCTCTAAAAGTGAAGGGGGGTTCTATTCAAATTGAATTGTTTTAGTTTTAGTCATTCCATGGATCATCAAGCTATTTGATTTGGAATTTTAGGACCCCTGTCTGTGTAATAAAAAATAAAAAGTTAATTGATGTTATTTACTATGGCATAGTACTATAACCCCTATAACATAACATATTCATAAATGTCCAAAAAGAGTCAACAAATAAATCATAAGTAAGATGGTTTTGAAATGTCTATCCTATATCTAGGAGATATAGAAAGCCCAGGAAACTTTTTAGTTTTTTTGGACACATATTTAACAAACAAAAAAATATTGGCTCAAAACTACCTCCATACTTCCATTCATTTGTATGGGTTACCTTCAGACGAGTCCAGTGGCACATAGAGCAAAACACACTTTCCACTGCAGATATGGAATGCCGAAATGCAGTGAATTGTGACGCAGCAAAAAAAACAGATATCTCTTAAACCGACAGATTTTGTTGGGGATTTTGTGTATTTATGTTAATTAGATTGATGCACGACTGTGTCAATACACTCATAAGGAAAATATTATCTGTGTTACTGCTCAATGTTTACAATATGTAACTGTTATGATGAGTTTCTCTGGCATCAAGTAATTCAGTATGCAAGAAGATACTTAAACACTTACATGGAGAGTTGATTCAAAGTATTTAATATTGCGGTACCGGGTTCACATAGCAAATGGCACGTGGGTGGACCATTACTATCTGAACTAACTGAACAAAGGAAATCTCTTAGTTTATATACTTCTTTGCAAGCTAATTCCATCCAACAGTTGCCAACTATTATTGAGTATCACTCATCTCCCACAATAGCATCACCCTATATGGTATCGTGTTGCACCCTAGTCAGGATATTCCATCACGTACTCCTTCTAAGATTAGCACCAGTGGCCCCCCAGCTGTCTTGGCACGCAGACCTTCTGGCACCCACCTTGACAGAAATAAATACATGGAATGTCCTCATCCTCCAAATCCTATGCAGCTCACAATATCAAACATTAACTAATCCTGTATAAAATACGTAATATCAGTAACATAATGATAGTTCTCTCTGTGTGTTTCAGTGCTGTTGAGGACACTGGTATACTCTAGCCTCGGACAAGGAGGAGGTGAGTACATTTCTCTATATTCATCACCTGCTCTATAATAGTAACATTTCTCTATATTCATCACCTGCTCTATAATAGTAACATTTCTCTATATTCATCACCTGCTCTATAATAGTAACATTTCTCTATATTCATCACCTGCTCTATAATAGTAACATTTCTCTATATTCATCACCTGCTCTATAATAGTAACATTTCTCTATATTCATCACCTGCTCTATAATAATAACATTTCTCTATATTCATCACCTGTTCTATAATAGTAACATTTCTCTATATTCATCACCTGCTCTATAATAATAACATTTCTCTATATTCATCACCTGCTCTATAATAGTAACATTTCTCTATATTCATCACCTGCTCTATAATAGTAACATTTCTATATATTCATCACCTGCTCTATAATAGTAACATTTCTCTATATTCATCACCTGCTCTATAATAGTAACATTTCTCTATATTCATCACCTGCTCTATAATAGTAACATTTCTCTATATTCATCACCTGCTCTATAATAGTAACATTTCTCTATATTCATCACCTGCTCTATAATAGTAACATTTCTCTATATTCATCACCTGCTCTATAATAGTAACATTTCTATATATTCATCACCTGCTCTATAATAGTAACATTTCTCTATATTCATCACCTGCTCTATAATAGTAACATTTCTCTATATTCATCACCTGCTCTATAATAGTAACATTTCTCTATATTCATCACCTGTTCTATAATAGTAACATTTCTCTATATTCATCACCTGCTCTATAATAGTAACATTTCTCTATATTCATCACCTGCTCTATAATAGTAACATTTCTCTATATTCATCACCTGCTCTATAATAGTAACATTTCTCTATATTCATCACCTGCTCTATAATAGTAACATTTCTCTATATTCATCACCTGTTCTATAATAGTAACATTTCTCTATATTCATCACCTGTTCTATAATAGTAACATTTCTCTATATTCATCACCTGCTCTATAATAGTAACATTTCTCTATATTCATCACCTGTTCTATAATAGTAACATTTCTCTATATTCATCACCTGCTCTATAATAGTAACATTTCTCTATATTCATCACCTGCTCTATAATAGTAACATTTCTCTATATTCATCACCTGTTCTATAATAGTAACATTTCTCTATATTCATCACCTGCTCTATAATAGTAACATTTCTCTATATTCATCACCTGTTCTATAATAGTAACATTTCTCTATATTCATCACCCGCTCTATAATAGTAACATTTCTCTATATTCATCACCTGCTCTATAATAGTAACATTTCTCTATATTCATCACCTGCTCTATAATAGTAACATTTCTCTATATTCATCACCTGCTCTATAATAGTAACATTTCTCTATATTCATCACCTGCTCTATAATAGTAACATTTCTCTTTATTCATCACCTGCTCTATAATAGTAACATTTCTCTTTATTCATCACCTGCTCAATGACAGTAGCAAAGTTTGGAGATATCCACTGGTCTATTGTCCATTGCTCATGTTTCTTGGCCCAAGCAAGTTTCTTCTTCTTATTGGTGTCCTTTAGTAGTGGTTTCTTTGCAGCAATTCGACCATGAAGGCCTGATTCACGCAGTCCCCTCTGAACAGTTGATGTTGAGATGTGTCTGTTACTTGAACTCTGTGAAGAATTTATAGCTAGTTGTTTCTATAGACACCATGTAACAGACACAAGCTAGTTGTTTCTTTCCAGACACCATGTAACAGACACAAGCTAGTTGTTTCTCTCTAGACACCATGTAACAGACACAAGCTAGTTGTTTCTCTCTAGACACCATGTAACAGACACAAGCTAGTTGTTTCTCTCCAGACACCATGTAACAGACACAAGCTAGTTGTTTCTCTAGACACCATGTAACAGACACAAGCTAGTTGTTTCTCTAGACACCATGTAACAGACACAAGCTAGTTGTTTCTCTCCAGACACCATGTAACAGACACAAGCTAGTTGTTTCTCTCTAGACACCATGTAACAGACACAAGCTAGTTGTTTCTCTCTAGACACCATGTAACAGACACAAGCTAGTTGTTTCTTTCCAGACACCATGTAACAGACACAAGCTAGTTGTTTCTCTCTAGACACCATGTAACAGACACAAGCTAGTTGTTTCTCTCTAGACACCATGTAACAGACACAAGCTAGTTGTTTCTCTCTAGACACCATGTAACAGACACAAGCTAGTTGTTTCTCTCTAGACACCATGTAACAGAAACAAGCTAGTTGTTTCTCTCCAGACACCATGTAACAGACACAAGCTAGTTGTTTCTCTAGACACCATGTAACAGACACAAGCTAGTTGTTTCTCTCTAGACACCATGTAACAGACACAAGCTAGTTGTTTCTCTCTAGACACCATGTAACAGACACAAGCTAGTTGTTTTTCTAGACACCATGTAACAGACACAAGCTAGTTGTTTCTCTCCAGACACCATGTAACAGACACAAGCTAGTTGTTTCTCTCTAGACACCATGTAACAGACACAAGCTAGTTGTTTCTCTAGACACCATGTAACAGACACAAGCTAGTTGTTTCTCTAGACACCATGTAACAGACACAAGCTAGTTGTTTCTCTAGACACCATGTAACAGACACAAGCTAGTTGTTTCTCTCCAGACACCATGTAACAGACACAAGCTAGTTGTTTCTCTAGACACCATGTAACAGACACAAGCTAGTTGTTTCTCTCCAGACACCATGTAACAGACACAAGCTAGTTGTTTCTCTCTAGACACCATGTAACAGACACAAGCTAGTTGTTTCTCTAGACACCATGTAACAGACACAAGCTAGTTGTTTCTCTAGACACCATGTAACAGACACAAGCTAGTTGTTTCTCTAGACACCATGTAACAGACACAAGCTAGTTGTTTCTCTCCAGACACCATGTAACAGACACAAGCTAGTTGTTTCTCTCTAGACACCATGTAACAGACACAAGCTAGTTGCTTCTCTAGACACCATGTAACAGACACAAGCTAGTTGTTTCTCTCTAGACACCATGTAACAGACACAAGCTAGTTGTTTCTCTCCAGACACCATGTAACAGACACAAGCTAGTTGTTTCTCTCCAGACACCATGTAACAGACACAAGCTAGTTGTTTCTCTCTAGACACCATGTAACAGACACAAGCTAGTTGTTTCTCTAGACACCATGTAACAGACACAAGCTAGTTGTTTCTCTCCAGACATGTAACAGACACAAGCTAGTTGTTTCTCTCCAGACACCAATCATCTCCTTTGTCTTGGTCACGTTGAGGGAGAGGTTGTTATCCTGGCACCACACGGCCAGGTCTCTGACCTCCTCCCTATAGGCTGTCTCATCATTGTCGGTGATCAGGCCTACCACTGTTGTGTCGTCAGCAAACTTAATTATGGTGTTGGAGTCATGCTTGGCCAAGCAGTCATGGGTGAACAGGGAGTACAGGAGGGGACTAAGCACGTACCCTTGAGGAGCCCCCATGTTGAGGATCAGCATGGCAGTTGTGTTGTTGCCTACCCTTACCACCTGGGGGCGGCCTGTCAGGAAGTCCAGGATCCAGCTGCAGAGGGATGTGTTTAGTCCCAGGGTCCTTAGCTTAGTGATGAGCTTTGAGGGCACTATGGTGTTGAATGCTGAGCTGTAGTCAATTAACAGCATTCTCACATAGGTGTTCCTTTTGTCCAGGCGGGAAAGGGCAGTGTGGAGTGCATTTGAAATTGCGTAATCTTTGGATCTGTTGGGGCGGTATGCGAATTGGAGCAGGTCTAGGTTTTCCGGGATGATGGTGTTGATGTGAGCCATGACCAGCCTTTCAAAGCACTTCATGGCTACCGACGTCAGTGCTACGGGGCGGTAGTCATTTAGGCAGGTTATCTTAGAGTCCTTGGGCACAGGGACTATACTGGTCTGCTTGAAACATGTAGGTATTACACTTGGTCAGGGAGAGGTTGAAAATGTTATTGAATGCACTTACCAGTTGGTCCACTCACGCTCTGAGTACACATCCTGGTAATCTGTCTGGCCCTGTGGCCTTGTGAATGTTGAATTTCCCTGTATTTAGCGCCATCCATCATTCCTTCAATTCTGACCAGTTTCCCAGTCCCTGCCGATGAAAAACATCCCCACAGCATGATGCTGCCACAACCATGCTTCACTGTGGGGATGGTGTTCTCGGGGTGATGAGAGGTGTTGGGTTTGAGCCAGACATAGCATTTTCCTCGATGGCCAAAAAGCTCAGTTGTAGTCTCATCTGACCAGAGTACCTTCTTCCATATGTTTGGGGAGTCTCCCACATGCCTTTTGGTGAACACCAAACGTATTTGCTTAGTCTCTAACCCTTCCAGGTAATTTTGTCGAAATCTTGTTAGTTGGTTTCAAGTTTTGATTTGGAGTGAAGGTTATTTTGTGGAGGGTAGTATCCTGCACAGTTGAATATAATATACATAATATACATATATATGAATACATGTATAGTTGTATATGTCCTTGTATTTTGTTTTTACAACAAAAAATAAATAAATAAATGCTGAAAGATTCAGGAGCTCATCTTCTCATGACCTTCTCGCTCTGTTAATAACGCTCTCTTTATCTCTCTCTCTCTCTTTCTCTCTCTCTTACTCTCAGATCTCTCTCTTCCAGCCTCTCTGGTTGTCAGTCCTGACAGATCTCAGTTCTTTGAATATGAGTCTGTCTCTCTGAGCTGTGAGGTTCAGGGGAACTCTTCTGGGTGGAGAGTGGTGAGAAACCCAGACAGAGGAATCCTTTCAGAGTGTAATACTGACTGGGGAAAACAACAAGGGTCTTCATGCATCGTGACACTAAAATCATCATACAGTGGAGTGTACTGGTGTGTGTCTGGGTCTGGAGAACACAGCAATGCTGTCAACATCACAGTACATGGTATGTCCACAAACACCATCTACTAACATTATAGTGTTTAATGGTTCATCTGGTTTCAGATAGCTGATGTTATGTTTATATATGATGTTTATATATTATATACAGCTGGTGCTGTGATCCTGGAGAGACCTGTTTATATATGATGTTTATATATTATATACAGCTGGTGCTGTGATCCTGGAGAGACCTGTTTATATATTATATACAGCTGGTGCTGTGATCCTGGAGAGACCTGTTTATATATGATGTTTGTATATTATATACAGCTGGTGCTGTGATCCTGGAGAGACCTGTTTACATATGATGTTTATATATTATATACAGCTGGTGATGTGATCCTGGAGAGACATGTTTATATATGATGTTTATATATTATATAAAGCTGTTGCTGTGATCCTGGAGAGACCTGTTTATATATGATGTTTATATATTATATACAGCTGGTGCTGTGATCCTGGAGAGACCTGTTTATATATGATGTTTATATATTATATACAGCTGGTGCTGTGATCCTGGAGAGACCTGTTTATATATGATGGTTATATATTATATACAGCTGGTGCTGTGATCCTGGAGAGACCTGTTTATATATGATGTTTATATATTATATACAGCTGGTGCTGTGATCCTGGAGAGACCTGTTTATATATTATATACAGCTGGTGCTGTGATCCTGGAGAGACCTGTTTATATATGATGTTTGTATATTATATACAGCTGGTGCTGTGATCCTGGAGAGACCTGTTTACATATGATGTTTATATATTATATACAGCTGGTGATGTGATCCTGGAGAGACATGTTTATATATGATGTTTATATATTATATAAAGCTGTTGCTGTGATCCTGGAGAGACCTGTTTATATATGATGTTTATATATTATATACAGCTGGTGCTGTGATCCTGGAGAGACCTGTTTATATATGATGTTTATATATTATATACAGCTGGTGCTGTGATCCTGGAGAGACCTGTTTATATATGATGGTTATATATTATATACAGCTGGTGCTGTGATCCTGGAGAGACCTGTTTATATATGATGTTTATATATTATATACAGCTGGTGCTGTGATCCTGGAGAGACCTGTTTATATATGATGTTTATATATTATATACAGCTGGTGCTGTGATCCTGGAGAGACCTGTTTATATATTATGTTTATATATTATATACAGCTGGTGCTGTGATCCTGGAGAGACCTGTTTATATATTATGTTTATATATTATATACAGCTGGTGCTGTGATCCTGGAGAGACCTGTTTATATATTATATACAGCTGGTGCTGTGATCCTGGAGAGACCTGTTTATATATGATGTTTATATATTATATACAGCTGGTGCTGTGATCCTGGAGAGACCTGTTTATATATTATATACAGCTGGTGCTGTGATCCTGGAGAGACCTGTTTATATATGATGTTTATATATTATATACAGCTGGTGCTGTGATCCTGGAGAGACCTGTTTATATATGATGTTTATATATTATATACAGCTGGTGCTGTGATCCTGGAGAGACCTGTTTATATATGATGTTTATATATTATATACAGCTGGTGCTGTGATCCTGGAGAGACCTGTTTATATATTATATACAGCTGGTGCTGTGATCCTGGAGAGACCTGTTTATATATGATGTTTATATATTATATACAGCTGGTGCTGTGATCCTGGAGAGACCTGTTTATATATGATGTTTATATATTATATACAGCTGGTGCTGTGATCCTGGAGAGACCTGTTTATATATGATGTTTATATATTATATGCAGCTGGTGCTGTGATCCTGGAGATCCCTGCCCTTCCTGTGACTGAGGGAGATTCAGTGACTCTGCGCTGCAGATATCAGAGAACTCCCTCTAACCTCACAGCTGATTTCTACAAAGATGGATCCCTCATCAGGACTGAGACTACAGGAGAGATGACCATCCCTGCAGTATCCAAGTCAGATGAAGGACTCTACAAGTGTACCAATTCTGAAGGAGAATCACCAGAGAGCTGGATGACTGTGACAGGTGAGAATATGACAAACCTTGACATTCAGATTATTTGGTCCTTCTTAACACTGTTAAGTTGTGCTAAAACCTGCATTGTAAACTGGGTGGTTCGAGACCTGAATGCTGATTGGCTGGCAGCCATGGTATATGAGAAACTTACCACTGGTGACAAAACATTTATTTTTATGCTGAAAGTTTCAGGAGCTCTTCTTCTCAAGACATTCTCTCTCTCTCTCTCTCTCTCTCTCTCTCTCTCTCTCTCTCTCTCTCTCTCTCTCTCTCTCTCTCTCTCTCTCTCTCTCTCTCTCTCTCTCTCTCACTCTCTCTCTCTCTCCTCTCTGTCCCTATCTATCGCTCTCTCTCTCTCTCTCTCTCTCTCTCTCTCCCTCGGTCTCTCTCTCTCTCTCTCTCTCTCTCTCTCTCTCTAGTGCATGCTGGGAGTTTTTTGGAGTTTGAGTGTTTGGTGTGGAGGGCATGTCCTAACTAATTTGTTGTTTCTTTCCTTGTTTTCTCTTTTCTATGGTGGAGGGTTAATGCACTGTTTGTTTTAGTCGTACCCACTGTTTTATATTTTTCAAAGTTAGAGAGGAAGAGGACAGAGTTTAGTTTCCTGGGGTTTTGAACGGTGAGGTGTGAGCGATGGCTTCACAGCCTAGCAGCCTAGCAGCCTAGCAGCCTAGCAGCCTAGCAGCCTAGCAGCCTAGCGCGGAGGAGACGCTGTCGTTACGGCGTGGATTCAGGTGAGCGATGGCTTCGCAGCCTAGCAGCCTAGCAGCCTAGCAGCCTAGCAGCCTAGCAGCCTAGCGTGGAGGAGACGCTGCCGTTACGGCATGGATTCAGGTGAGCGATGGCTTCGCAGCCTAGCAGCCTAGCAGCCTAGCAGCCTAGCAGCCTAGCGCGGAGGAGACGCTGTCGTTACAGCATGGATTCAGGTGTGTTCCCGAGAATGGCATTAAGGTGGAGGAGGTTCTGCTCGCGGTCGGCGGACAGGTAGGAGCTGAATTTATACATTCCGCGTCCAGAATGAACAAAGCTGTGGTTGTGTTCATGAAAAGAGCAAATTTGGTGGGTAGGCTCATTTCAAGTGGAATATTTGTAAGGGGTGTGTTGGTGCCAATTTCTCCTCTTTCTACCCCTTCGACCAGGGTGGTAGTTGCAAATTTGCCTCCGTTTATTACGGATGATCAAATCAGGAAGGAGTTGAGTCGTTTTGGTAAGTTTGCTGGTGGTTTTCGTGTACTGTCGGCAGGTTTTCAGGCAGATGCCGTCAAGCACATTCTTTCATTCCGGAGGCAAGTGTTCATGTTTCTGAACAACAATGAGCAACAGTTAAATGTGCACTTTAAAGTGAGGCATGGGGAGGGGTGGTGGTGTATGTGAGGCTGGGTCTAGTCATGCTATAGATGGTGGTGTAGATGAGGCTGGGTCTAGTCATGCTATAGATGGTGGTGTAGATGAGGCTGGGTCTAGTCATGCTATAGATGGTGGTGTAGATGAGGCTGGGTCTAGTCATGTTATGGATGGTGGTGTAGGTGAGGCTGGGTCTAGTCATGCTATAGATGGTGGTGTAGATGAGGCTGGGTCTAGTCATGCTATAGATGGTGGTGTAGGTGAGGCTGGGTCTAGTCATGCTATAGATGGTGGTGTAGATGAGGCTGGGTCTAGTCAGGTTATGTTAGTGGATGAGGAGAGTGTAGTGGGGAAGGGTAAGCGACTAGGAGGGGTGGAGGAGGGTGTCAAGCGGAAGAGGAAAAAGGGGGAGAAGAAAGGAGGTGGGAGGGCAGAGGCTGGTGTTGAGGATCAGTGTGGCAGATGTGTTGTAAGATCAGTGCAACATGCAATGAAAAATGAGGGGCATGGTGTCGTCTCACCCAGGAAACGGTTTAGGTTGAGGAAGTGGGTCACTACCGTGCGTAAGGGTCTACCTTCAGGCTCTGTTTAGATGAAAGGTTTCTTTCTGGCACTGGAGCTTTTTGAGCTTTGCTATTGGTCTCTTTCTTTGCTGGCTTTTCTCCCACTTCTTATGGAGACTCTTTGGTTAGGCTCGCTTAATATTAATGGCACCAGAGATGCGGGAAAGAGGAGTGTGTTGGGTGAATATGTAAAACAAAAAAAAGTACAAGTGTTGTTTCTGCAGGAGACGCATAGTGATGTGGTGAATGAAGTTGATTGGGGGCTCTGGTGGAAAGGGGCAAGTGTGCTGAGCCATGGGACAAATGTTAGTGCAGGGGTGGCAGTCCTTTTTGTAACGGTCTGTCTGTAAAAATTTGCTCCTCAAAAGAGG
Source organism: Coregonus lavaretus (assembly GCF_964263955.1). Taxonomy (NCBI): domain Eukaryota; kingdom Metazoa; phylum Chordata; class Actinopteri; order Salmoniformes; family Salmonidae; genus Coregonus; species Coregonus lavaretus. The sequence goes on along the minus strand of NC_140026.1, from coordinate 617,884 downwards.
TGTGTACGGGTAGACTGCTTGTAGTAAAGGCAGAAATTAACAACAGGGGTTTTGTCTTTATAAATGTGTATGCGCCCAACACAGGGAGAGAGAGGGGGCTTCTATTTGGGTGTCTTAGACAGGAACTCTCACAGGTAGCGCCTGAGGAGACGCTGGTGGTCGGCGGGGACTGGAACTGTACGATGGATTTTACGAAAGACAGAAATGGGGAGGAGCCTCATTCAGGCTCAGTGGGGGTGTTAAGGGACATTATTAATCAGTTTGACCTAGTTGATGTTTGGAGAACTAGACATCCCAACACAAGACAATATACATGGGTGAAGGTCTTTGGGGCTAGGGTGAGTGCAGCCCGGCTTGATCGATTGTACATGTCCAGGAATCAGAGCAATAGGCTGTTGGGCGCTACCATTCTCCCGGTGGGTTTTTCGGATCATCACATAACCATGGCTCGGCTGTCTATTTCACCAGGGCCTCGGCAGGCATCCTATTGGAAGTTTAATGTAAAGCTCTTACAAGATGCCACTTTTTGCTCAGGTTTCCAGACGTTTTGGGAAAGGTGGGGGCAGCGAAGAGAGGAGTATGAGTCTCTGAGTCAATGGTGGGATGTGGGAAAAGTCCAAATTTGGCTTTTCTGCCAACAGTATACAGCTCTGTCATCCTCAGAGGCTAGGAGAGTATTGAGGGAACTCGAACGTAGTATTAGTGAGATGGAGGTGGAGCTGGTGGGGCAAGGCAATGTAGGCCTCCAGGCTAATCTAGCTGAACTACATAGGGACCAGGGCAGTTTTTTTCAGGTTAAAGCAAAGGGAGCACTTGTAAGAGCTAGGTTCTCCATGCTCAAGGAGATGGATGCTCCCAGCTCCTTCTTCTTTGGTTTGGAAAGACAGAGCGGTGAAGCCAAGGGTATGCATTGTCTACGGCTTTCGGATGGCCAGGTGACCTCTGTGGTGGGGGAGATGCGGGAGCGGACTGTGGAGTTTTATACTGAATTGTATAAGGCAGAACTGTGTGATCCTATGTGTGCTCAGGTTTTGTTTGCCGAACTCCCTAAGCTCTCTCTGGTACAAAGGGATGAAATGGACATTCCCCTGTTGTCCCATGAACTGGCAGAGGCCGTAACCCAGATGTCCCCCGGCCGTGCACCGGGGGTCGATGGACTCCCAGTGGAGTTTTATAAAAAATTCTGGGGAATAATTGGACTTGACTTCTTTTGCGTGTTGCGTGAATGCGTCGGGGTAGGAGAGTTGCCGATGAGTTGCCGGCGGGCGGCTCTGACTCTCCTGCCCAAAAAAGGGAACTGGAGGCTTGTGGCATTGCTCTGTGCGGACTACAATATATTTGCCAAGGTCCTCGCTAACAGACTAAAGTCCCATCTGGACTCTATAGTACACAAGGACCAGACATATTGCGTACCAGGACGCTCAATCACGGACAACTTGTTCTTAATCAGGGACATGTTGGACTTGTCGAGAAGTTCTAATGTGAACTTTGGACTGGTCTCTTTAGATCAAGAGAAGGCTTTTGATAGAGTGGACCATGAGTATCGGTTTAATGTGATGTCTGTGTATTGGTTTGGGGAAAGGTTTTTGGCCTATGTGAAGATGTTGTATGCTGGGGCATCATGTATGGTTAAGGTGGGAGGGGGGCTCAGTAGGCCAGTCTGGGTGAGGCGGGGCATTAGACAAGGATGCCCTCTATCAGGGCAGTTATATACACTAGCCATTGAGCCTTTTTTGGGCCTGCTACGCAGGAGACTGCAGGGAGTGTGCTGGACAGGCATAGCAGTGTCAGCGTATGCAGATGACGTTTCTGTGATGGTCAGGATATGCAGGCACTAGAGAATAGTCTGAAGGTGTCCGAGGGAGCTTCGTCAGCTAAGGTAAACTGGGGAAAGAGCAAAGCTCTGTTATGTGGGGCATGGGGGGATAGGGCCCCTCCTCTGCTTCCAGGGGGGTGCAGTGGGGTTGTGAAGGGCTTAAAATATTGGTGGTGTACCTGGGCTCGGAGAGGTGGGTCAGGAAGAACTGGGAGGGGCTGTCACAGGCCAGGTGGAGGTGGCTCCTGTCCCAGGTGTCATATAGAGGGAGGGTGCTGATAATCAACAACCTGGTGGCATCTTCCCTGTGGCATAAACTGGCTGTCCTCAACCCCCACGCCGGGCTGCTCGCAGACCTGCAACGCAAGCTGGTGGGTTTTTTTTCTGGTCGGACCATCACTGGATGAGGGCGGCAGTGTTGTATATGTCCGTAAATGAAGGAGGACAGGGCCTGGTGGAACTGGAGAGCAGGGTGGCTGCATTCCGACTAAAGGCGGCACAGAGATCGGTACAGTCAGCCACCCTGAAGAGGCGACTGATGGCAGCGGGATTACTAAGGCTGGGTGACCTGTGACTGCTGGGAGAGGATGGATGGAAAACCCCAGAAGTCCTAGCAAAACAAACAGGACTAACATCTCTTAGGCTGCTGGAGAGATTCTTGGGGGAAGTCCAGGAGGCACTGTCTGAGCCGGTAAGGGGGGTGTTTGAGCAGCCAAATGGGGAGGGGGCACCAATGTTTCCGCCACTGCACGTGACGGCAGAGACTGGGCACTGGCAAGGGGGTCTGGAGGACTTGTTAGATTTTAACACTCCGAGCCTGGGGGAGTTTGAGGGGGTGGGAGGTAAAGCCCTCTATAACCTCTGTATTAAGGTAAGGAACATTAGGATCCTAACAGGAGTGAAGGCACATCAGTGGGGCGGAGAGTATGATTGGTTTTAGATGGAGGGGGCTCTACAAACTCCCAGCACCAAAGAGGTCAGGGGACCTCCAGTGGAGGGTTCTACATGGAGCCCTGGCCACTAACACCTGGTGAACCGGGAGTCAGACAGGGGTGTCCTTTCTGTGTCATGAGTGAAACTGTGATTCATGTGTTTTCTGTGTGCGCCAGGTTAATGCCTTTAATGTCTCAGTTGGAATGTCTGTGTGAGAGGTTGGGGGTGGAGTTTACTGTGGGGATGTTTATAATGGGGTACAGGTATTCAAATAAGGAAAAGGAAAAATGTGTGTTGTTGAATTTTCTGTTTGCTCAGGCAAAGTTAGCTATTTGGATAACAAGGAGGAACAGGGTCAAAGGTGGGGGGATAACATACCCTTTACTATTATTTAATGGGATGGTCTCTGCACGCCTTAGGGTGGAATTTGAGTTTTATAAAATAATAAAAAGTGTGGAGATGTTTCAAGAGATATGGGCTGTCTGTATAGCTGGGGAAGATGGTCTGGATATACAGTTGTAGAAGTGGTGAGGTTTGGGTCATTGTGATGTGTGGTGTTGTTTTTGTATCGTGGGGTAGAGGAAAAGGTGAGAGAGTACAGGGCATATTGGTAATTTGTTTACTTTATTTTAGGGGGTGGGGGGGGGGGCTAGGTTTTAATGAAATGAGGATGTACCATTAAAGAAAGACAAAAAGTCAAAAGTCTCTCTCTCTCTCTCTCAATTCAATTCAATTCAATAGACTTTATTGACATGGCAAGTTAAATTACTTACATTGTCAAAGTATACACATAACAAAAATGGTGGGACCAACAGCAATAATAATAATAGTAGTAGTGGAAATGGGATTACCATTAACAGCAACTACAACAACAATATTAATGAGAATAACAATACATTAAAGCAATAGTAGTCGACCAGTCTCAACATGACTGAGAAGACAATAAATATTGGATTTTTTCTTCCTCTTTTATAGTTTCAAATTCTTTGTACTGAATGATAATTTTGGAAAATAAAGATTCTCTTAGGTCTGAGTATTTGTCACAGTGTAATAAGAAATGCAGCTCTGTCTCTACCTCTCCCCGGGGGCAGAGTGAGCACAGCCTGTCCTCTCTGGGCAGCCAGGTTTGCCTGTGACGACCGGTCTCTATAGCCAGACTGTGCTCACTGAGTCTGTACCTAGTCATTGTTTTCCTCAGTTTTCTATCAGTCACAGTGGTCAGATAGTCTGCCACCATGTACTGTCTGTTTAGAGCCAAATAGCATTGAAGTTTACTTAGAATTTTTTGTGGTGTTTTTCCAATAGGTGATAGATTTTTATTTTTGCTTTGTGATGATTTGGTTGGGCCAGATTTTCTGAGTGCTGTCCTGAGGCTCTATGAGGTTGGTTTTGGTTAGTGAACTGACCCTTTGAACCAGCTGGCTTAGGGGACTCTTCTCTTGTTTCATCTCTTGACATAGTAGAGCTGTGTGATGGAATGTTTTGGGGTCACTTGTTTTTAGATGGTTGTAAAATTTGATGGCTCTTTTTTCTATTCGAATAAGGAGGGGGTATTGGCCCAATTCTGCTCTACATGCGTTATTTTGAGTTTTTCTTTGCACTTGCAATACAGTCTTGCAAAACTCTGCATGCAGTATTTCGATTGGATGTTTGTCCCATTTGGTAAATTCATTATTAGAGAGCGGACCCCATACTTCGCTGCCATATAGAGCAATTGGTTCTATAACTGATTGGAACATTTTGAGCCAGATTCTAATTGGAATTTCGATTTTAATATTCCTTTTAATGGCATAGAATGCTCTTCTTGCTTTGTCTCTCAGCTCGTTCACAGCCATGTGAAAGCTACCTGTGTTGCCAATATTTAGTCCTAGATACGTGTAGTTTTTGGTGTGTTCTAATAGAAGTGTCCAAATATAATTTGTAATACTGATTTCCGGACCTCTTTAGGAATATCATTATATTCGTTTTTTTTAGATTAACGGTCAGAGCCCAGGTCTGACAGAACCTGTGCAGATGATCTAGATGCTGCTGTAACCCCTCCTTAGTGGGAGACAGTAGCACCAGGTCATCTGCGTACAGCAGACACTTGATTTCAGTGTTGTGTAGGGTGAGACCAGGTGCTGCTGACTCTTCTAATGTTTTTGCCAATTCTTTAATGTAGATGTTAAATAGTGTTGGACTTATTGGGCAGCCCTGTTTCACTCCACGTCCCTGAGAGAAGTCTGTTTGCTTGTTGCCGATTTTAACCACACATTTGTTTTTAGTGTACATTGATTTAATAACATCATATATTTTCCCTCCAATAGTTTATAAAAAATACCTTTGTGCCAAATTGAATCAAATGCTTTCTTGAAGTCTACAAAACACGAGTAGATTTTGCCTTTGTTTTGGTTGACTTGTTTGCAAATTAGAGTGTGGAGGGTGTAAATGTGGTCTGTTGTACGATAATTGTTAAAAAATCCAATCTGGCTTCTGCTTAGGACGTTGTGTTCATCAAGGAAATGATGTAGTCTGTTATTTATGATACTGCAGAGAATTTTCCCCAAGTTGCTGTTAACGCAAATTCCTCTGTAATTATTTGGGTCAAATTTGTCTCCATTTTTATAGATTGGTGTGATCAATCCTTGGTTCCAAATATCAGGGGAAATACCTGCAGTGAGGATAATGTTGAAGAGTTTGAGTGTAGCCAATTTGAATTTGTGGTCTGTATATTTGATCATTTCATTTAAAATACCATCAGCACCACAGGCCTTTTTGGGTTGGAGAGTGCATAGTTTTTCAAATAATTCTTCTTCTGTAATTGTCACGGTTCAGACAGACGACCAGAGGACCACAATTGCGTCACACCAGAAAGTTTATTAAACTTAAGGGAAAAGGGAAGTAGGGAGTGAATGAAGGCTCCAGGGGTAACAGGGATCCCGTCCAATGCGCTGGGTCTGTGCCCCCCCCAGTGGCAGCGATGCGTCCTATGAAGCCGGTGGTGGGTGGTCCAGAAGTCCGGGATTGAAGAGTAGTCAGGAGTCGTAATGGCAGAAGCAGGTCTGGATCTCCTGAGGCAGAAGAGTATCCAAAAAAACAGGCAGGTCCGGGGTCACAAAACCAGGGTGAGCCAGAAGCGCGAGCAAACAGGTTCCGGGTGTGAGCTTTGCAGACGATCTGACACCGGAGAGCTGAAAGACAGGGCCTTAAATACTGGGAGAGGTAGTGGGTAATGCAGCGCAGCTGGCAGAGTAATTAGAGCAGAGCAGAGCAGGGACAGGTGGAGCTAGTTAGGCTGAGTAGAGAGAGTGGTGAGCAGAGTGGAAGAAAATTAAGGTGGTAACCCGGTGGAGTGAGAGGCCCATGACAGAACCCCCCCCCCAAGGGACGGCCCCAGAAGTCCCAAGAGCAACACCACGCCGGGCGGGAGGAGGGGAGCCGGAGGAGGGCTAGAACTCCTCCGAACGGTCCGAGTGAACGTCCTCATCCTCGGAGGAAGCCGGAGGGCCGTGGTCGGGAGATGGGACAGGTCCCGAGACAGGATCAGGCACAGGACAGGAAGCCGAGCGGGCCGGACGGTTAGGGACCCCTCTGGGGCGGCCCCTACGGATTGCAGGTTGATCAGGATACCGTTGGTGGAAAGCGGTGATGAGAGTCCTATCCACAATCCGACTAGCTGGCACCCAGGTCCTTTCCTCAGGTCCATAGCCCTCCCAGTCAATGAGGTACTGGAGACCCCTACCCCTCCGTCTGGACCGAAGCAGGCGGCGGACGGTGTAAACCAGACCACCATCGACGAGCCGTGGAGGAGGAGGACCAGGCGCAGCAGGGACCAGCGGACTCTCATGGATGGGCTTAATCTTAGACACATGGAAAGTGGGGTGCACCCTCAGGGAATTAGGCAGTTGGAGCCGGACAGCAGTTGGGCTAATCACTCTTATGATAGGGAATGGGCCAATGAACCGAGGTGCCAGCTTCTGCGACTCCACCCTGAGTGGCAGGTTCTTCGATGACAACCACACCCTTTGACCAACATGGTAGGTGGGAGCAGGAATTCTCCGACGGTTGGCCCCGGTAGTGTAGCTGGCAACGGATCTGAGGAGTGTGGCTCGGGCTTGTGACCAGGTGCGGCGACATCGACGGGCAAAAGCAAGTGCAGATGGGCAAGTAACCTCCTCTTCCTGGCTGGCAAATAGAGGAGGCTGGTATCCATAAACACATTGGAAAGGGGACATACCGATGGCAGAGCAGGTCAGAGAATTGTGTGCGTACTCCACCCATGTCAATTGCTGCGACCAGGAGTGGGGGTTGCGTGAAGTCATGCATCGCAGTGCCTTCTCGAGCTCCTGATTAGCCCGCTCTGACTGCCCATTGGATTGGGGATGGAATCCGGAAGTCAGACTGACTGTGGCTCCCAGCAGGTGACAGAACTCCTTCCAAAAAGCGGAGGAGAATTGTGGACCACGGTCAGAAACTACATCCTTTGGCAGTCCGTGGATCCGGAAGACGTGTTCCAGGACCACCTGGGCGGTCTCCTTGGCGGTTGGGAGCTTGGGGAGGGGAATGAAGTGTGCCATCTTGCTGAAACGGTCAACGATGGTGAGAATGACGGTCATGCCACTTGAAGGGGGCAGCCCCGTGACAAAGTCAAGGGCGATGTGAGACCAGGGACGTCTGGGCACAGGCAGGGGCTGCAGCAATCCGGCTGGGGGCTGGCAGGACGACTTGTGTTGGTTGCAGATGGGGCAGGCTTGGACGAATTCCCGTACATCCTTCCTCAGAGAGGGCCACCAGAACCTCTGGGCGAGCAGGTTGTAAGTGCGGGTGGAGCCAGGGTGACAAGCTAGGCGGGAGTCATGTCCCCACTGAACGACCTGGGACCTCAGGTCTTCGGGGACAAAAAGGCGGTCAGCTGGGCAAGTGCTGGGACCTGGCTGGTTACGGAGAGCCTCCAGCACCTGTTCCTCAACAGCCCAGGTCAGAGCTGCAACGATGCAGGGACTTGGCAGAATCGACACAGGGTCCTTGGAGGGGGTGTCATCCTTCTGGAATTGACGGGAGAGGGCGTCTGGCTTGGTGTTGCGTGATCCAGGCCGGTATGACAGAGTGAAATTAAACCTGGTGAAGAACAGGGCCCAGCGGGACTGCCTGGAGTTCAACCGTTTGGCCGTGCGGATGTACTCCAAGTTCTTATGATCGGTCCAAACGAGAAATGGAATGGTGGACCCCTCCAGCCAGTGACGCCACTCCTCCAAGGCAAGCTTCACAGCCAGCAGCTCACGGTTCCCTATGTCGTAATTGCACTCAGAGGGGGACAACCGACGTGAGAAAAAGGCACAGGGATGGAGCTTCCTATCCTCCGCAGCCCACTGAGAAATCACAGCACCAACTCCCACATCCGAGGCGTCCACCTCCACAATGAATTGCCGGTCCACATCAGGCATCTGGAGGATGGGAGCGGAGGTGAACCTCACCTTGAGGGTACTGAAGGCTTTGTCGGCTGCTGGGGTCCAGGTGAAGGGTTGCTTGGTGCTGGTTAGAGCAGTGAGAGGGGCAGCAACGGTACTGTAGTTCCGGATAAACTTCCTATAGAAGTTAGCAAACCCCAGAAACTGTTGCAGCTTCTTTCTGTTCTCCGGAACTGGCCATGAAGTGACTGCTGATACTTTGGCAGGATCCATTTGGATACTTCCCTCTGCCACTATGTACCCCAGGAAGGCCACTGTCTTGACGTGAAACTCACATTTCTCTGCCTTGGCGTAGAGGGAATTCTCCAGAAGACGATGAAGGACTTGCTGGACATGGCGGGTGTGTTCAGACAGGTTTCTGGAGTAGATTAAGATGTCATCCAGGTAAACGAAGACAAACTTGTTTAACATGTCCCGCAGTACATCATTCACTAGAGCCTGGAACACAGCAGGAGCATTGGTGAGGCCAAAAGGCATAACCAGATACTCGTAGTGGCCTGTTGGTGTATTGAATGCGGTTTTCCATTCATCTCCCTCCCGGATCCGCACTAGGTGGTAAGCGTTTCTGAGATCCAACTTGGTAAAAACAGTGGCTCCCTGGAGCAACTCAAAAGCAGAGGTGAGCAGAGGCAGAGGGTAACGGTTTTTCACTGTGATGTCGTTGAGTCCCCTGTAGTCGATGCAGGGGCGAAGAGATCCGTCCTTCTTCCCCACAAAGAAGAAGCCAGCACCAGCAGGAGATGAAGATGAACGGATTAATCCTGCGGACAGAGAGCCATTGATGTAGTCCTCCATGGACTTTCTTTCAGGAGCAGACAACGAATAAAGACGACCCTTTGGAGGAGCTGTTCCAGGGAGGAGGTCGATGGCACAGTCGTACGGTCGGTGAGGGGGCAGAGATGTGGCTCTTGCTTTGTTAAACACCTCTCTGAGACCATGGTAGCATTCTGGGACATTGGAGAGGTCAGGAGCGGAGTTAGTAGGTACTGGCCGAGGGGGTAGTGCGGCAGCAAGCAGGCAGGTTCGGTGGCAGTCCTCTCCCCACTCCCTGATCACCCCGGTCACCCAGTCGAGCTGAGGGTTGTGCCGGCGGAGCCATGGGTAACCCAGGATGAGGGGTTGGCCTGGAGAGGGGAGCAGGTGAAACTGGATAGTTTCTTGATGGTTTCCGGACAGACCCATCGAGACCGGGGCCGTGACATGAGTGACCGATCCGAGTAAGTGTCCGTCCAGTGCCCGGGCAGGAATAGGAGGTGTCAAACGGAGGTTCTCCAGTCCCAGTTGGCGTGCCAGCTTGATGTCCATTATGTTGGCTTCGGCGCCAGAATCCACCAGAGCAGCCAGGGTGTGAGTTGAGTCAGAGAGGCGGAGGTGAACTTGCAGCAGGGGTTTGCGGTCGGAGGACTGGATGGTCATTGAACTCAACCGGACTCCCCCTATGCCCGGTGAGCTTCGGCCCTTTAAAGGGCAGGTTACCACACGATGTCCATCACCTCCACAATAGAGGCAGAGGTTTGAGGTGAAGCGGCGCTGGCGCTCTGCAGGAGTGAGGGAGGCTCGCCCAATCTCCATAGGCTCAGACTGATCAAGCTGACCTGGGTGAGTGGCAGTAGATGACAGGAGCCCAGTCGGATCTCTCCGAATGCCGGTAGTAGGTGGACCTTGGCGCCCCCTCTCACGACGACGGGTCTGTATCCTTCTGTCGATCCTGACAGTCAGTGCGATGGCTTCATCAAGAGTGGAAGGCAGTTCATGGGAGACCAACTCGTCCTTGATATAGTCAGCCAAACTATGGAAGAACGCGTCCACCAACGATGGTGTGTTCCAAGAACTTCGTCTAGCCAGGGTTCGGAAGTCGATGGAATGGTCTGCGACTGTACGTCTGCCTTGTCGAATACTGAACAGTTCACGAGACGCCTCTGCGGTGGGTGAATCCAGGTCAAACACCTTCAGCATCTCCTCAGCAAACAGGTCGAAGGTTGCACATGCGGGGGTTTGACGTTCGAACTCTGCTGTTCCCCAGAGTCGAGCTCGGCCCGTCAGGTGAGTGATGGCATACCCAACTTTAGCCCCCTCCGTGGCGAAGGTCCTTGGCTGCAAGGAGAACTGAAGTCGGCAGCTAGTCAGGAATGGCCGGACCTGGGTTGAATCGCCGTTGAACCGCTCGGGGTTTCCAATCTTGGGTTCCGGAGCAGCGGCTGCAATGACCGGGGCAGGTAACTCGGGGGCTGGGCTGGTGGGCAGACTGGCTGGGGTAAGGTTGGTGAGGAGTTGAATGATCATGGCGAGTTGTTGTTGCTGCTGCTGGAACTGCTGCTCATGCTCATCGGTTTCCATGTCGGGGAAAGTGTGCGCTGAGTCCATAATGGTCAGATCGTACTGTCACGGTTCAGACAGACGACCAGAGGACCACAATTGCGTCACACCAGAAAGTTTATTAAACTTAAGGGAAAAGGGAAGTAGGGAGTGAATGAAGGCTCCAGGGGTAACAGGGATCCCGTCCAATGCGCTGGGTCTGTGCCCCCCCCAGTGGCAGCGATGCGTCCTATGAAGCCGGTGGTGGGTGGTCCAGAAGTCCGGGATTGAAGAGTAGTCAGGAGTCGTAATGGCAGAAGCAGGTCTGGATCTCCTGAGGCAGAAGAGTATCCAAAAAAACAGGCAGGTCCGGGGTCACAAAACCAGGGTGAGCCAGAAGCGCGAGCAAACAGGTTCCGGGTGTGAGCTTTGCAGACGATCTGACACCGGAGAGCTGAAAGACAGGGCCTTAAATACTGGGAGAGGTAGTGGGTAATGCAGCGCAGCTGGCAGAGTAATTAGAGCAGAGCAGAGCAGGGACAGGTGGAGCTAGTTAGGCTGAGTAGAGAGAGTGGTGAGCAGAGTGGAAGAAAATGAAGGTGGTAACCCGGTGGAGTGAGAGGCCCATGACAGTAATTAGGGTATACACAGGATTCTGATAGTCTTTGACTGCTGATTCAAGGATTTGTAATTTTTCTTGTATATCTTGTTGTTCTGGGCTCTTTGTTATATTACTGTAGAGGTTTGCAAAGTGATTTCTCCACATATCCCCATTTTGGATAGCCAATTCCTCATTATGAGGTTTGTTTAATTTATTCCAATTCTCCCAGAAGTGGTTTGATTCTATGGATTCCTCAATCACATCTAGCTGATTTCTAATGTGCTGTTCCTTTTTTGTTCTCAGGGTGTGTTTGCATTGCTTCAGTGTTTCCCCATATTGAAGATGTATATTTTTGTTGTCTGGGTCTCTGTGTTTATGATTAGATATATTTCTCAATTACTTTCTTAGATTTTTGCAATCATTATCAAACCATTTTTCATTATCTTTTCTTTTTGGTTTGCTTTTATGTTTCTTTAGATTAGCCAAGGAGGCTAATTTGTCAAATATAAAGTTTATGTTCCAAACGGCCAAATATACACCTTCATTGCTGTAGGAGAATGTTAAGGCTAAAAAGTTGTCCAGGAGAGATTGTATTTTTTGACTACTAATTGCTTTTTTGGTAGATTTCTGTACTGTTTGCACTCCATCTATAGGTCTGTTTAGTACCATGTAATGTATTGGGCCGTGATGCTTCATGGTTGGTTTCTGCTCTTCTCAGATACACTGTGATTTTACTGTGGTCTGAGAGAGGTGTTAGTGGGCTGACTGTGAAGACTCTGAGAGACTCTGGGTTGAGGTCGGTGATGAAGTAGTCTACATTACTGCTGCCAAGGGATGAGCTGTAGGTGTACCTACCAAAAGAGTCCCCTCTTAACCTACCATTGACTATGTACAGACCCAGTGTTCGACAGAGCTTCAGGAGCTGTGCTCCATTTTTGTTTTTCACTTTGTCATAGTTGTTTCTGGTGGGGGTATGTGGGGAGGGAAAGGTTGTTGCTTCCCGGTAGGTGTTTGTCCCCATGACTGTTAATAGTGTCTAGTTCTTCTGCTGTTCTAGCATTCAGATCTCCACAGACCAGCACATTGCCTTGGGCCTGAAAGTGACTAATCTCCCCCTCTAGAATGGAGAAACTCTCTTCATTGAAGTAGGGTGACTCTGAGGGGGGAATGTATGTGGCACAGAGGAAGACGTTGTTATCTGTTAAGATAGCCTCCTTGTTGATTTTTAGCCAGATAAAGAATTCTCCTGTTTTGATCAATTCGATTGAATTAGTTAGTTCAGATTTATACCATATTAGCATTCCCCCTGAGTCTCTCCCTATAACCTAGTGGACAGCCAGTGGAAACATCACCTCTGCACCATGTTTCCTGTAGTACTACAATATCAACATCATCCATTTAATTAAGGAAGTCTGGGTTTCTGCTCTTTAGCCCAAAAGCAGAGGACTTCAATCCTTGTAAATTCCAACATGCAACGTAAAAAGATTTCATAACTTTTTTTCCTTTACATTCAAAATGAGATAAACACTCACAATCCAACAAGAACTATTAAAATAGGATTTTTGACCCTTGGCCTATCACATGTGAGCATAGTAGATTCAGCATTTGTTTGATGTCACTCATTTCGTTGGTGGGAGCTGGACCAGTTGCTCCTCTCACAGCCTGTGCGTAGCTCTGTCTGCCGGGCTGTGGCTTCTCCAGGTGTGGGTCTGTGGTGGGGGGGAGGGGGGTGTTAGGCCTCGTCTGGGTGGGTCTGAAGCTGGGCTGGGGTGGTCTGTGCTGCGCTGGTTGTGGTGGGCATTGAGGTTGGTGGTGCTGTGGCCGTGGCTGGGGGGTCCAGGGTGTTGTCTCGGTGATCTCGGGGGGATGGAGATTGCTCCGCTGTTCCTGGGTGGAGAGGTTGGGCTGCGGTTTAAAGCGAAGTCCTTGAGAGTCTTAGCAAGGATGGGGACTGTCTCCCTGTACAGGTGAACATGGTCATAGAGACAGTCCAGATCGAGGGTGGGATGGTGGGCCAGGTGTAAATTGGGTCGCAGGCCACAGTCCCAGGAGAGGCTGGCATTTATTCATTGGATTGTGGCAGGGTGGAAGTCCTTCCTCTGTAGAAGGGTTGACCCCACGATCCTTGAGTTGGGGATGATTGCGGAGGCCTTCTCAATCACTCCCCGTAGTGAAATCGCCACCCTCTCCTGCTGAGCACGCAGGTCGTTGCTTCCGGGGTGTATGATTATGTGGCTTGGTGACCCGAGCTGGTTCTTATCAAGCAGCTCCATGGCACTCTGCATTGTTGGGCACCACACCTTTCTCGTTTTGTGTCTAGGGAAAAGTTTATTCTCCCGGACAAACTTCCCATTTGAGTCCATCAACAGGACGATCTCAGCCAATGTTTCTTCTGGACTGGAGGCGGTAGAGATGGGGCTGGTGGGTGTTGGAGCTGGGGTGTGGCTGGTCTGTACCGGTGCCGCTGTCAGTGGGAGGCTGTTCTGGGGGCTGGGGGGGAGGCATGCAGCCGGCAGGGCTGGGGAGGCCTGGCTGGTTGAGGTGGGCTCCTCTGCTGTGTGATGGCAGGTCATAGAGTGGTGATCTAGCTGCTCCTGCAGCCTGTCCTCTGTTCTCTTTCTCTCCTGCAGCTCCTCTCTTAGTGTGGTCAGCTCGTTATTACTGCTCTGCCTGGCTTTTTGGAGCTCTCTCACCTCCTTTGTTAGATCAGCCAGCTCTCTCTTGAGTCCGTCTCTCTCTTGCTGAACTTCTTTCAGCTGTGCTGCAAGGCTGCTGCCCTGCTCTGTCCGCACCTTGGTTAGGAGCTCCTCTAAGGTGTGGATGTCTGGTTGCTGTTTGCTCACACTCTCCCTGAGCAGGACCACCTCCCCCTCCAGTTTGGTGAACTGATCCCTCATGGCAGCCATGGTGGTGAGGAGGGCCTGAGCCTGCTCTGCACTGAGGGGGTCGCTCTCCTCCTGTGGCGTGTCCCCCACTATGGTGGGAAGAGAGGTGCTGGATGGGCCTTTTTAGGTGGGGATAGTGGGGGTGAGGGTGGTGTTGGTGGAGTTTGTCTTGTGGGAGGGCATGTCACTGGTGGTGTCCTTCTCTCTCTCTGCTCTCTCCTTAATGGTCTTAAAGTCTGTTTAAAACAGCCTAAGGTTACCTTGCACCATGACAGTCCCAGTCTTGTAGAGGTTGATTGTTATCATGGTGCTGTCAGGGTCGTCTGTCTCTTTGACTTTCAGCTTCCACCCATTACAGATTCCTTCTTTCTTTATGGATGGGTAGTGAGAAAGATGAGATTACTCACATCAGTTTATGTAGAGGTCTGTGAAAAGGGTTTCTGGCCTCCCCTTTAGTAGATTATGTTTAAATGCCTCGTTGTGTCATTTTTGGCCTCTGGAGGGTAGAGAATGGACTCAGCGCTGAGGGGGAGTGGGGACATGGTGCCTGTGGGCCTCTGGAGGGTAGAGAATGGAATCAGCGCTGAGGGGAGTGGGGACATGGTGCCTGTGGCCTCTGGGGGGTAGAGAATGGACTCAGCGCTGAGGGGGAGTGGGGACATGGAGCCTGTGGCCTCTGGAGGGTAGAGAATGGAATCAGCGCTGAGGGGAGTGGGGACATGGTGCCTGTGGCCTCTGGGGGGTAGAGAATGGACTCAGCGCTGAGGGGGAGTGGGGACATGGAGCCTGTGGCCTCTGGAGGGTAGAGAATGGACTCAGCTCTGAGGGGGAGTGGGGACATGGTGCCTGTGGCCTCTGGGGGGGGGGGGAGGGGTTAGAGAATGGACTCAGCACTGAGGGGGAGTGGAGACATGGTGCCTGTGGGCTCTGGAGGGTAGAGAATGGACTCAGCGCTGATGGGGAATGGGGACATGGTGCCTGTGGGCTCTGGAGGGTAGAGAATGGACTCAGTGCTGAGGGGGAGTGGGGACATGGTGCCTGTGGGCTCTGGAGGGTAGAGAATGGACTCAGCGCTGATGGGGAATGGGGTCATGGTGCCTGTGGGCTCTGGAGGGTAGAGAATGGACTCAGCGCTGATGGGGAGTGGGGACATGGTGCCTGTGGGCTCTGGAGGGTAGAAAATGGACTCAGCTCTGAGGGGGAGTGGGGACATGGTGCCTGTGGGCTCTGGAGGGTAGAGAATGGACTCAGTGCTGAGGGGGAGTGAGGACATGGTGCCTGTGGCCTCTGGAGGGTAGAGAATGGACTCAGTGCTGAGGGGGAGTGGGGACATGGTGCCTGTGGGCATCTGGAGGGTAGAGAATGGACTCAGTGCTGAGAGGGAGTGGGGACATGGTGCCTTTGGGCGTCTGGAGGGTAGAGAATGGACTCAGTGCTGAGGGGGAGTGGGGACATGGTGCCTGTGGGCTCTGGAGGGTAGAGAATGGACTCAGCACTGAGGGGAAGTGGGGACATGGTGCCTCTGGGCCTCTGGAGGGTAGAGAATGGACTCAGCGCTGAGGGGGAGTGGGGACATGGAGCCTGTGGCCTCTGGAGGGTAGAGAATGGACTCAGCGCTGAGGGGGAGTGGGGACATGGAGCCTGTGGCCTCTGGAGGGTAGAGAATGGAATCAGCGCTGAGGGGAGTGGGGACATGGTGCCTGTGGCCTCTGGGGGGTAGAGAATGGACTCAGCGCTGAGGGGGAGTGGGGACATGGAGCCTGTGGCCTCTGGAGGGTAGAGAATGGAATCAGCGCTGAGGGGAGTGGGGACATGGTGCCTGTGGCCTCTGGGGGGTAGAGAATGGACTCAGCGCTGAGGGGGAGTGGGGACATGGAGCCTGTGGCCTCTGGAGGGTAGAGAATGGAATCAGCGCTGAGGGGAGTGGGGACATGGTGCCTGTGGCCTCTGGGGGGTAGAGAATGGACTCAGCGCTGAGGGGGAGTGGGGACATGGAGCCTGTGGCCTCTGGAGGGTAGAGAATGGAATCAGCGCTGAGGGGAGTGGGGACATGGTGCCTGTGGCCTCTGGGGGGTAGAGAATGGACTCAGCGCTGAGGGGGAGTGGGGACATGGAGCCTGTGGCCTCTGGAGGGTAGAGAATGGACTCAGCTCTGAGGGGGAGTGGGGACATGGTGCCTGTGGCCTCTGGGGGGGGGGGGGGGGGTTAGAGAATGGACTCAGCACTGAGGGGGAGTGGAGACATGGTGCCTGTGGGCTCTGGAGGGTAGAGAATGGACTCAGCGCTGATGGGGAATGGGGTCATGGTGCCTGTGGGCTCTGGAGGGTAGAGAATGGACTCAGCGCTGATGGGGAGTGGGGACATGGTGCCTGTGGGCTCTGGAGGGTAGAAAATGGACTCAGCTCTGAGGGGGAGTGGGGACATGGTGCCTGTGGGCTCTGGAGGGTAGAGAATGGACTCAGCGCTGAGGAGGAGTGGGTACATGGTGCCTGTGGGCTCTGGAGGGTAGAGAATGGACTCAGTGCTGAGGGGGAGTGGGGACATGGTGCCTGTGGGCCTCTGGAGGGTAGAGAATGGACTCAGTGCTGAGAGGGAGTGGGGACGTGGTGCCTTTGGGCCTCTGGAGGGTAGAGAATGGACTCAGCGCTGAGGGGGAGTGGGGACATGGTGCCTGTGGCCTCTGGAGGGTAGAGAATGGACTCAGTGCTGAGGGGGAGTGGGGACATGGTGCCTGTGGCCTCTGGAGGGTAGAGAATGGACTCAGTGCTGAGGGGGAGTGGGGACATGGTGCCTGTGGGCCTCTGGAGGGTAGAGAATGGACTCAGTGCTGAGAGGGAGTGGGGACATGGTGCCTTTGGGCCTCTGGAGGGTAGAGAATGGACTCAGTGCTGAGGGGGAGTGGGGACATGGTGCCTGTGGGCTCTGGAGGGTAGAGAATGGAATCAGCGCTGAGGGGAGTGGGGACATGGTGCCTGTGGCCTCTGGGGGGTAGAGAATGGACTCAGCGCTGAGGGGGAGTGGGGACATGGAGCCTGTGGCCTCTGGAGGGTAGAGAATGGAATCAGCGCTGAGGGGAGTGGGGACATGGTGCCTGTGGCCTCTGGGGGGTAGAGAATGGACTCAGCGCTGAGGGGGAGTGGGGACATGGAGCCTGTGGCCTCTGGAGGGTAGAGAATGGAATCAGCGCTGAGGGGAGTGGGGACATGGTGCCTGTGGCCTCTGGGGGGTAGAGAATGGACTCAGCGCTGAGGGGGAGTGGGGACATGGAGCCTGTGGCCTCTGGAGGGTAGAGAATGGAATCAGCGCTGAGGGGAGTGGGGACATGGTGCCTGTGGCCTCTGGGGGGTAGAGAATGGACTCAGCGCTGAGGGGGAGTGGGGACATGGAGCCTGTGGCCTCTGGAGGGTAGAGAATGGACTCAGCTCTGAGGGGGAGTGGGGACATGGTGCCTGTGGCCTCTGGGGGGGGGGGGGGGGGGTTAGAGAATGGACTCAGCACTGAGGGGGAGTGGAGACATGGTGCCTGTGGGCTCTGGAGGGTAGAGAATGGACTCAGCGCTGATGGGGAATGGGGTCATGGTGCCTGTGGGCTCTGGAGGGTAGAGAATGGACTCAGCGCTGATGGGGAGTGGGGACATGGTGCCTGTGGGCTCTGGAGGGTAGAAAATGGACTCAGCTCTGAGGGGGAGTGGGGACATGGTGCCTGTGGGCTCTGGAGGGTAGAGAATGGACTCAGCGCTGAGGAGGA
The DNA here is from genome assembly GCF_964263955.1 of Coregonus lavaretus. NCBI lineage: Eukaryota > Metazoa > Chordata > Actinopteri > Salmoniformes > Salmonidae > Coregonus > Coregonus lavaretus. The sequence continues at coordinate 600,160 of NC_140026.1, read as the reverse complement.
GTGGGTACATGGTGCCTGTGGGCTCTGGAGGGTAGAGAATGGACTCAGTGCTGAGGGGGAGTGGGGACATGGTGCCTGTGGGCCTCTGGAGGGTAGAGAATGGACTCAGTGCTGAGAGGGAGTGGGGACGTGGTGCCTTTGGGCCTCTGGAGGGTAGAGAATGGACTCAGCGCTGAGGGGGAGTGGGGACATGGTGCCTGTGGCCTCTGGAGGGTAGAGAATGGACTCAGTGCTGAGGGGGAGTGGGGACATGGTGCCTGTGGCCTCTGGAGGGTAGAGAATGGACTCAGTGCTGAGGGGGAGTGGGGACATGGTGCCTGTGGGCCTCTGGAGGGTAGAGAATGGACTCAGTGCTGAGAGGGAGTGGGGACATGGTGCCTTTGGGCCTCTGGAGGGTAGAGAATGGACTCAGTGCTGAGGGGGAGTGGGGACATGGTGCCTGTGGGCTCTGGAGGGTAGAGAATGGACTCAGCGCTGAGGGGGAGTGGGGACATGGTGCCTGTGGCCTCTGGGGGGTAGAGAATGGACTCAGCGCTGAGGGGGAGTGGGGACATGGTGCCTGTGGGCTCTGGAGTGTAGAGAATGGACTCAGTGCTGAGGGGGAGTGGGGACATGGTGCCTGTGGCCTCTGGAGGGTAGAGAATGGACTCAGTGCTGAGGGGGAATGTGGGGACATGGTGCCTGTGGGCCTCTGGAGGGTAGAGAATGGACTCAGTGCTGAGAGGGAGTGGGGACATGGTGCCTTTGGGCCTCTGGAGGGTAGAGAATGGACTCAGTGCTGAGGGGGAGTGGGGACATGGTGCCTGTGGGCTCTGGAGGGTAGATAATGGACTCAGCGCTGAGGGGGAGTGGGGACATGGTGCCTGTGGGCTCTGGAGGGTAGAGGATGGACTCAGTGCTGAGGGGGAGTGGGGACATGGTGCCTGTGGCCTCTGGAGGGTAGAGAATGGACTCAGTGCTGAGGGGGAGTGGGGACATGGTGCCTGTGGGCCTCTGGAGGGTAGAGAATGGACTCAGTGCTGAGAGGGAGTGGGGACATGGTGCCTTTGGGCCTCTGGAGGGTAGAGAATGGACTCAGTGCTGAGGGGGAGTGGGGACATGGTGCCTGTGGGCTCTGGAGGGTAGAGAATGGACTCAGCGCTGAGGGGGAGTGGGGACATGGTGCCTGTGGCCTCTGGGGGGTAGAGAATGGACTCAGCGCTGAGGGGGAGTGGGGACATGGTGCCTGTGGGCTCTGGAGTGTAGAGAATGGACTCAGCGCTGAGGGGGAGTGGGGACATGGTGCCTGTGGGCCTCTGGAGGGTAGAGAATGGACTCAGTGCTGAGAGGGAGTGGGGACGTGGTGCCTTTGGGCCTCTGGAGGGTAGAGAATGGACTCAGTGCTGAGAGGGAGTGGGGACATGGTGCCTGTGGGCTCTGGAGGGTAGAGAATGGACTCAGTGCTGAGAGGGAGTGGGGACGTGGTGCCTTTGGGCCTCTGGAGTGTAGAGAATGGACTCAGCGCTGAGGGGGAGTGGGGACATGGTGCCTGTGGCCTCTGGAGGGTAGAGAATGGACTCAGTGCTGAGGGGGAGTGGGGACATGGTGCCTGTGGCCTCTGGAGGGTAGAGAATGGACTCAGTGCTGAGGGGGAATGTGGGGACATGGTGCCTGTGGGCCTCTGGAGGGTAGAGAATGGACTCAGTGCTGAGAGGGAGTGGGGACATGGTGCCTTTGGGCCTCTGGAGGGTAGAGAATGGACTCAGTGCTGAGGGGGAGTGGGGACATGGTGCCTGTGGGCTCTGGAGGGTAGAGAATGGACTCAGCGCTGAGGGGGAGTGGGGACATTGTGCCTGTGGGCTCTGGAGGGTAGAGGATGGACTCAGTGCTGAGGGGGAGTGGGGACATGGTGCCTGTGGCCTCTGGAGGGTAGAGAATGGACTCAGTGCTGAGGGGGAGTGGGGACATGGTGCCTGTGGGCCTCTGGAGGGTAGAGAATGGACTCAGTGCTGAGAGGGAGTGGGGACATGGTGCCTTTGGGCCTCTGGAGGGTAGAGAATGGACTCAGTGCTGAGGGGGAGTGGGGACATGGTGCCTGTGGGCTCTGGAGGGTAGAGAATGGACTCAGCGCTGAGGGGGAGTGGGGACATGGTGCCTGTGGCCTCTGGGGGGTAGAGAATGGACTCAGCGCTGAGGGGGAGTGGGGACATGGTGCCTGTGGGCTCTGGAGTGTAGAGAATGGACTCAGTGCTGAGGGGGAGTGGGGACATGGTGCCTGTGGGCCTCTGGAGGGTAGAGAATGGACTCAGTGCTGAGAGGGAGTGGGGACATGGTGCCTTTGGGCCTCTGGAGGGTAGAGAATGGACTCAGCGCTGAGGGGGAGTGGGGACATTGTGCCTGTGGCCTCTGGAGGGTAGAGAATGGACTCAGTGCTGAGGGGGAGTGGGGACATGGTGCCTGTGGCCTCTGGAGGGTAGAGAATGGACTCAGTGCTGAGATTGAGTGGGGACATGGTGCCTGTGGGCCTCTGGAGGGTAGAGAATGGACTCAGTGCTGAGGGGGAGTGGGGACATGGTGCCTGTGGCCTTTGGGGGGTAGAGAATGGACTCAGTGCTGAGGGGGAGTGGAGACATGGTGCCTGTGGGCTCTGGAGGGTAGAGAATGGACTAAGCGCTGATGGGGAATGGGGACATGGTGCCTGTGGGCTCTGGAGGGTAGAGAATGGACTCAGCGCTGATGGGGAGTGGGGACATGGTGCCTGTGGGCTCTGGAGGGTAGAGAATGGACTCAGCGCTGAGGAGGAGTGGGGACATGGTGCCTGTGGGCTCTGGAGGGTAGAGAATGGACTCAGTGCTGAGGGGGAGTGGGGACATGGTGCCTTTGGGCCTCTGGAGGGTAGAGAATGGACTCAGCGCTGAGGGGGAGTGGGGACATGGTGCCTGTGGGCTCTGGAGGGCAGAGAATGGACTCAGTGCTGAGGGGGAGTTGGGACATGGTGCCTGTGGCCTCTGGGGGGTAGAGAATGGACTCAGCGCTGAGGGGGAGTGGTGACATGGTGCCTGTGGCCTCTGGAGGGTAGAGAATGGACTCAGTGCTGAGAGGGAGTGGGGACATGGTGCCTGTGGCCTCTGGAGGGTAGAGAATGGACTCAGCTCTGAGGGGGAGTGGGGACATGGTGCCTGTGGGCTCTGGAGGGTAGAGAATGGACTCAGCGCTGAGGAGGAGTGGGGACATGGTGCCTGTGGGCTCTGGAGGGTAGAGAATGGACTCAGCGCTGAGGGGGAGTGGGGACATGGTGCCTGTGGGCTCTGGAGGGTAGAGAATGGACTCAGCGCTGAGGGGGAGTGGGGACATGGTGCCTGTGGCCTCTGGAGGGTAGAGAATGGACTCAGCGCTGAGGGGGAGTGGGGACATGGTGCCTGTGGCCTCTGGAGGGTAGAGAATGGACTCAGCGCTGAGGGGGAGTGGGGACATGGTGCCTGTGGGCTCTGGAGGGTAGAGGATGGACTCAGTGCTGAGGGGGAGTGGGGACATGGTGCCTGTGGCCTCTGGAGGGTAGAGAATGGACTCAGTGCTGAGGGGGAGTGGGGACATGGTGCCTGTGGGCCTCTGGAGGGTAGAGAATGGACTCAGTGCTGAGAGGGAGTGGGGACATGGTGCCTTTGGGCCTCTGGAGGGTAGAGAATGGACTCAGTGCTGAGGGGGAGTGGGGACATGGTGCCTGTGGGCTCTGGAGGGTAGAGAATGGACTCAGCGCTGAGGGGGAGTGGGGACATGGTGCCTGTGGCCTCTGGGGGGTAGAGAATGGACTCAGCGCTGAGGGGGAGTGGGGACATGGTGCCTGTGGGCTCTGGAGTGTAGAGAATGGACTCAGTGCTGAGGGGGAGTGGGGACATGGTGCCTGTGGGCCTCTGGAGGGTAGAGAATGGACTCAGTGCTGAGAGGGAGTGGGGACATGGTGCCTTTGGGCCTCTGGAGGGTAGAGAATGGACTCAGCGCTGAGGGGGAGTGGGGACATTGTGCCTGTGGCCTCTGGAGGGTAGAGAATGGACTCAGTGCTGAGGGGGAGTGGGGACATGGTGCCTGTGGCCTCTGGAGGGTAGAGAATGGACTCAGTGCTGAGATTGAGTGGGGACATGGTGCCTGTGGGCCTCTGGAGGGTAGAGAATGGACTCAGTGCTGAGGGGGAGTGGGGACATGGTGCCTGTGGCCTTTGGGGGGTAGAGAATGGACTCAGTGCTGAGGGGGAGTGGAGACATGGTGCCTGTGGGCTCTGGAGGGTAGAGAATGGACTAAGCGCTGATGGGGAGTGGGGACATGGTGCCTGTGGGCTCTGGAGGGTAGAGAATGGACTCAGCGCTGAGGAGGAGTGGGGACATGGTGCCTGTGGGCTCTGGAGGGTAGAGAATGGACTCAGTGCTGAGAGGGAGTGGGGACATGGTGCCTGTGGCCTCTGGAGGGTAGAGAATGGACTCAGCTCTGAGGGGGAGTGGGGACATGGTGCCTGTGGGCTCTGGAGGGTAGAGAATGGACTCAGCGCTGAGGAGGAGTGGGGACATGGTGCCTGTGGGCTCTGGAGGGTAGAGAATGGACTCAGCGCTGAGGGGGAGTGGGGACATGGTGCCTGTGGGCTCTGGAGGGTAGAGAATGGACTCAGCGCTGAGGGGGAGTGGGGACATGGTGCCTGTGGGCTCTGCTGCTACTGCTGTTGCTGCTCTGTTCTGCTGCACCGTTGCCATGGCAACCAGTTGTGTTTGTCTGCTGCTGTTGCTAGCTAGCTCCTGTTTAGCTCAAAAACCGGCAAAAAGAGTTCGAAATCTTCACACACAAAAACAGGATATATTTTTAAAGTTAGTCCGTGCTTCTTTTTGATTTACTCACTCAGTTTGGTCGTTTGCTGTAGTTGTATTAACTCCCCTTGCTAGGTTTAATCTAGCTCAATTTTTCCGGCTAGATTCGAGTGTTTATCTCATTCTAAAAACAAAAAGACAGAAATAAATCAGGAGCTCAAGTTGAACATCTCTCTCTCTCTCTCTCTCTCTCTGTCTCTCTCTCTCTTTCTCTCTCTCTCTCTCTCTCTCTCTCTCTCTCTCTCTCTCTCTCTCTCTATGCTAGGTGTGGTTGGTGCATGCTGGGAATTGTTTGAGTGAGTGCTAAGTGCGAGTGTTGTTATTATTTATATTTTCTTGTTGTGGTAGAATTAAGTATATTGTTTTTCGTGTCGAAATTACCCTGATTTTGGTGGGGATGGCAGCCCAAATGGGGACGCCGTCCCTGTCACTTCGGCACGGCTTTAGGTGTGTTACTGAAGCTACTGTCACGGTGGAAGAGGTTCTGGTCGCCGTAGGAGAGAAGGTAGGATATGAGAATGTTGCTTATTCGTCACGGATGAATAAAGCGGTGGTGGTATTTCTAAAAGAAGAGCGCCTTGTTGATCGTATGGTTGAGCATGGCGTACTTCTTAAAGGAATGTTTATTCAAGTTACGCCGCTTTTTTCTCCGTCAACAAGGGTAACGATTTCAAATGTACTGCCGTTTATTCCAAATGAGCTATTGGAGCGCGAGTTATTGCGCTTTGGGAAGTTTGCAAGTTCAATTAAGGTTGTCCCATTGGGTTGCAAACACCCAGCGTTGAAACAGGTAATGTTGTTTCGGCGACAGGTGTTTATGTTTTTGGACTCACCGGAGCAGACTTTGGAGTTATCGTTTAAAGTCAAGTATGACAATAGACTGTATATGGCTTATGCTAGTACGGGTAGTCAACAGTGTTTTGAGTGTGGGGATGTTGGTCATAAGCGACATGCTTGCCCGAAAAGGGAGAAGGCAGAGGGAGGGGCGCAGGTGGTCCTCGTAACGCCTGGGCCCACTGATGTAGGAAGAGGTGGGCTGACAGTGGTAGAGCAGCCACACGCATCTGTTGCTGAGGAACAAGTTGTCCGTGTTGAGGGCACAGAGGTGCAACTTGTACCAGAGGGAAATGTTATGCAGTAGAAAAATATTGTTGTAGAAGGTAAGGATGGATCTGAAGGGCCATTTCCTCAGACTGGTGAGGAGGTGCCCAGTACGAGTGCTGTGGTACAGGAGGGGGTTCATGTGGAGCTAATCTCCCAGGTAGTGGAGGAGATGCCCACTACGAGTAATGGGGTTCAGGTGGGGCTAGTCTCCCAGGTAGTGGAGGAGATGCCTGGTACGAGTGATGGGGTGCAAGTGGGGAGTGTTGTTTATGCTCCTAATGAGGGTACAGAGCGTATTGTTGGTTTTGATAATATAAAGGAAACCTTAAGACAGTGTGACCAAGAGGGGTGTATGGTTTTAGGGGGGGACTGGAACTGTACAGTGGATTTTACTGTTGATCGCACCGCTGAAGAACCTCACCTGCGGTCAGCCACTTGCCTGTCTGGTCTGTTAACTGAGTTTGAGCTTTCTGATGTGTGGAGAGTAAGGAATGCAAAAGTTAGGCAGTACACATGGCTAAAAGTTAATGAAGGTCATGTCAGTGCAGCAAGGTTAGACAGGTTGTATGTATCTGAGCAATACTGTAGTAGGGTTGGAAGGTGTGACATCACTCCTGTGGGTTTCTCTGATCACCATATTGTCACTGTTGATATTCACTTGTCCTGTCCACGAAGGCCCTTGAACAGGACATCAGTCCTTGAGACAATGGTGGGAGGTTGGGAAGGCCCAAATACGATTATTTTGTCAACAGTATACTGCTCTGTCTCTAATTGAAGTTCAAGAGACTATCAGGGCCCTTGAACAGGACATCAAATCTATTGAATTAAAGTTGCTCACTCAGAATGACCCCGGACTAGTCATGAACTTACAGGACAAGAAACATGAACTGAGGTCGTTTCTGCATGAAAGAGTGAAGGGTGCCTTGATTAGGTCTCGTTTCGCTTCCCTCAAGGATATGGATGCTCCTAGTGTTATTTTTTTAAACCTAGGACAGTCGACATTGCAACGTAAACAGATGGTCTGCCTTCGTCTCCCTGATGGGAAGGTGACCACGGATGACGGTGAGATGCGTCAACATGCCGTGGATTTCTATTCTGCCCTCTATAAAGCGGAGGATTGTGACTCTCTGTGTACTGAACAGTTGTTACACGGTCTTCCTCAATTGGGACCTGAGCAAAGAGTCGCATTGGACTCTGACATTACACTGCAAGAGCTGTCCACAGCAGTTATGCAGCTCTCAACAGGCCGAGCCAATGGCATTGATGATTTACCATCTGAGTTTTATAAGCACTTTTGGGGGTCTACTGGGGAGGATTTTTATGAAGTGGTGTGTGAATCTTTTCATGAGGGCTCTCTTCCTGTATCTTGTCAACGTGCGGTACTTTCACTGTTGCCAAAAAAGGGGGATTTGGCTCTCATAAAAAATTGGAGACCTGTTGCTTTGCTGTGTGCAGAATATAAAATTGAGGATGTTAAGGTTCTCTCAAATGCTTTAAAGGTGTATGAGGGGGCCTCCTCAGCTAGAGTCAATTGGGGAAAGAGTGAAGCGCTGTGGGCAGGCCAGCTTCAGATGGGGTCCGCTCCACGGTTACCAGGGGGGCTTCAATGGGGCAGAGATGGGAGATGGGATAAAGACTTTGGGGGTTTTTCTAGGCTCCGATGTCTTTCAGAAAAAGAACTGGGAGGGTGTAGTGGAGAAAGTGTGTGCCAGACTGTCAAGATAGAAATGGGTGCTGCCCCAGCTGTCTTATAGGGGAAGGGTACTGGTAGCTAATAACCTAGCTGCCTCTACCCTGTGGCACAGACTAATAATTTTGCAGCCACCAAAGGGTCTGATACAAGAGCTTCAGAGGACCCTTGTCAATTTCTTCTGGTCTGGACAACATTGGATTAAAGCTTCAGCCCTGTACCTGCCACTGCACGAGGGTGGGCAAGGCCTGGTGGACATTTCTTCCAGGATCATGGCTTTCCGGCTTCAAGCAGCACAGAGACTGTTGTACAGTGACGGTTCTAGCTGGGTTGACACAGCCTACGCATTGATGAGGAGAGCGGGCTGTTTGGGCTTAGACAAGCACCTTTTCCTCTTAAAGCTGGAGGGGGTGAGTTGCCTGGCCTGACTCCATTTTATGAGTCTGTTATACAGGCTTGGAGAGTTCTGGTCAAGTCCCGTAAGGCCTGCACGCCACCAGGGATGTGGCTTTTTGAAGAGCCTCTTTTTCACAACACTGCCATCCAGTCCCGTGTTCTG
>NC_140026.1:414478-589478 GCF_964263955.1 Coregonus lavaretus | reverse complement strand
GTACCGTCAAATCTTGGGAGAGAACCTCCTTCCCTCAGCCAGGGCATTGAAAATGGGTCGTGGATGGGTATTCCAGCATGACAATGACCCAAAACACACGGCCAAGGCAACAAAGGAGTGGCTCAAGAAGAAGCACATTAAGGTCCTGGAGTGGCCTAGCCAGTCTCCAGACCTTAATCCCATAGAAAATCTGTGGAGGGAGCTGAAGGTTCGAGTTGCCAAACGTCAACCTCGAAACCTTAATAACTTGGAGAAGATCTGCAAAGAGGAGTGGGACAAAATCCCTCCTGAGATGTGTGCAAACCTGGTGGCCAACTACAAGAAACGTCTGACCTCTGTGATTGCCAACAAGGGTTTTGCCACCAAGTACTAAGTCATGTTTTGCAGAGGGGTCAAATACTTATTTCCCTCATTAAAATGCAAATCAATTTATAACATTTTTGATTTTTTTGTTGTTATTCTGTCTCTCACTGTTCAAATTAACCTACCATTAAAATTATAGACTGATAATTTCTTTGTCTGTGGGCAAAAGTACAAAATCAGCAGGGGATCAAAATATTTTTTTCCCTCGCTGTATCTTTCCCTCTCTGTCTCTCTCTCTCTCTCTGTCTCTCTCTCTCTTTCTCTCTCACCCTCTCTCTCTGTCTCTCAGATCTCTCTCTTCCAGCCTCTCTGTGTCAGTCCTGACCGATATCCGTAAAAAAATAAAAATAAAAATAATATGAGCCTGTCTCTCTGAGCTGTGAGATTCAAGGGGCACACTACTGGATGGAGATAGCTGATGTTATGTTTATATATGATGTTTATATATTATATACAGCTGATGCTGTGATCCTGGAGAGACCTGTTTATATATGATGTTTATATATTATATACAGCTGGTGCTGTGATCCTGGAGAGACCTGTTTATATATGATGTTTATATATTATATACAGCTGGTGCTGTGATCCTGGAGAGACCTGTTTATATATTATATACAGCTGGTGCTGTGATCCTGGAGAAACCTGTTTATATATGATGTTTATATATTATATACAGCTGGTGCTGTGATCCTGGAGAGACCTGTTTATATATGATGTTTATATATTATATACAGCTGGTGCTGTGATCCTGGAGAGACCTGTTTATATATGATGTTTATATATTATATACAGCTGGTGCTGTGATCCTGGAGAGACCTGTTTATATATGATGTTTATATATTATATGCAGCTGGTGCTGTGATCCTGGAGATCCCTGCCCTTCCTGTGACTGAGGGAGATTTAGTGACTCTACGCTGCAGATATCAGGGAACTCCCTCTAACCTCACAGCTGATTTCTACAAAGATGGATCCCTCATCAGGACTGAGACTACAGGAGAGATGACCATCCCTGCAGTATCCAAGTCAGATGAAGGACTCTACAAGTGTACCAACTCTGAAGGAGAATCACCAGAGAGCTGGTTGACTCTGACAGGTGAGACATTATATGTAGCTAACCATGAAAATATACTGAACATTTTACATGTATGAACATTATTCTAAATCTGTGTATTTTTCCTGCCATTTCCATCTTTCTCCAGTGTTTTAAACTGTTTTCTTTCTCCAACTGCAGTTCCATCTCCAGCAGATCCAGTGTTGTCCATGTCTCTACCCAGGCTGCTGTGTAGTCTACTAGTGATGTCTCCTTACCTGCTGGTGACCATCATACTGCTGGTGAAATACTGCAGGAGCAGGACTCAAGGTGAGAGCCTGAGTTTATACAGGATCGCCTCATTCCAACAAAATACCTGCTGTAAATCAGAGTTATATAACTAGGACAATACTGCAGTAACTCTGACTGAGTCATGTTTAAAGTGTTGATAACTAGCTCTGAATGAGTCATGTTTAAAGTGTTGATAACTAGCTCTGACTGAGTCATGTTTAAAGTGTTGATAACTAGCTCTGACTGAGTCATGTTTAAAGTGTTGATAACTAGCTCTGATTGAGTCATGTTTAAAGTGTTGATAACTAGCTCTGATTGAGTCATGTTTAAAGTGTTGATAACTAGCTCTGATTGAGTCATGTTTAAAGTGTTGATAACTGTGACACTCTGGCTCCGGGACTTTTGTATTTGAGCCAGGGTGTATTTTGTTCTGTTGGGTTTTGGTTTGGTATTGTTGGGTTTGGGTGTATTTCTAGGTTTGCCTTTCTGTTGGGTTCATTTCTAGGTTTGGTCTATGACTCCCAATCGGAGGTAACGAGTGTCAGCTGTCGGCTCGTTATCTCTGATTGGGAGCCATATTTATCTGAATGTTTTCTTGTGGGAGTTGTGGGTTTTTGTTCCATGTTCCGTTTCGGTCAGTGTACCGTGGACTTCATTGAGTCGTCTTTTGTTTTGTAGTTCTATAACGTTTATTAATAAAAGTCATGTTTCTTGGACACGCTGCGCCTTGGTCATACTTAGACGACATAGACGACCGTGACAGAAAAACCCACCATAATAGGACCAAGCAGCGTGTCAAGCGGCAACAGGTACCAGCTCCAAAGGATTCATGGACATGGGGGGAGATACTGGCTGGAGAGGGTCCTTGGGCACAACCGGGAGAATATCGCCGCCCTCGTGAAGAGCTGGAGGCAGCTAAAGCCGAGAGGAGGCGGTATGAGGAGGCAGCACGGAGTCAAGGCTGGAAGCCCGTGGGTACTACCCAAAAATTTCTTGGGGGGGGGCTTAAAGGGAGTGTGGCGAAGTCAGGTAGGAGACCTGCGCCTACTCCCTGGACTTACCGTGGAGAGCGAGAGTACGGGCAGACACCGTGTTACGCAGTAGAGCGCATGGTGTCTCCTGTACGCAGGCATAGCCCGGTTCGGTACATTCCAGCTCCACGTATCGGCCGGGTTAGAGTGAGCGTTGAGCCAGATGTCATGAAGCCGGCCCAACGCATCCGGCTACCAGTGCGTCTTCTCGGGCCGGCGTACATGGCACCAGCCTTACGCATGGTGTTCCCGGTTCGCCCCCATAGGCCGGTGCGGGTTATTCCACCTCCCCGTACTGGTCGGGCGACGGGGAGCATCAACCCGGGTAAGGTTGGGCAGGCTCAGTGCTCAAGGGGGCCAGTAAGCCTGCACGGTCCGGTATTTCCGGCGCCACCTCCCCGCTCCAGCCCAGTACCACCAGTGCCTACACCACGCACCAAGCCTCCTGTGTGTTCCCCGAGTCCTGTGCGTCCTGTTGCTGCTCTCCGCACTAGGCCTTATGTGCGTCCCCAGGGTCCAGCATGCCCTGTTGCTTCTCCCCGCACTAGGCTTTATGTGCGTTCCCAGGGTCCAGCATGCCCTGTTGCTTCTCCCCGCACTAGCCCTGAGATGCGTGTCCTCAGCCCGGTACCTCCAGTTCCGGCACCACGCACCAGGCCTACGGTGCGCCTCAGACGGCCAGAGTCTGCCGTCTGCCCAACGGGGCCTGAACTACCCGTCTGCCCAAAGGCGCTTGAACTGGCCGTCTGGACTGAGCCTGCAAAGCCGCCCGTCTGCCATGAGCCTTCAGAGCCGTCCGCCAGACCGGAGCCGCTAGAGCCTTCCGCCAGACAGGATCAGCCAGAGCCTTCCGCCAGACAGGATCAGCCAGAGTCTACCGCCAGCCATGAGCAGCCAGATCCGTCAGCCGGCCATGAGCAGCCAGATCCGTCAGCCAGCCATGAGCAGCCAGATCCGTCAGCCAGCCATGAGCAGCCAGATCCTTCAGCCAGCCATGAGCAGCCAGATCCGTCAGCCAGCCATGAGCAGCCAGATCCGTCAGCCAGCCATGAGCAGCCAGATCCTTCAGCCAGCCATGAGCAGCCAGATCCGTCGGCCAGCCATGAGCAGCCAGATCCGTCGGCCAGCCATGAGCAGCCAGATCCGTCGGCCAGCCATGAGCAGCCAGATCCGTCAGCCAGCCATGAGCAGCCAGATCCGTCAGCCAGCCATGAGCAGCCAGATCCTTCAGCCAGCCATGAGCCGTCCAGCCAGGATCCGCCAGAGCCAGCCAGCCAGGATCCGCCATTGAGTCCGGTGCTGTCCCTTAGCCCGGTGCTGCCCCTTATCCTGGTGCTGCCCCTTAGTCCGGTACTGCCCCTTAGTCCGGTGCTGCCCCGTAGTCCGGTGCTGCCATTTAGTCCGGTGCCGCCCCTTAATCCAGTGGGGTTTAGTTGGGGGGTGGTCATGTGGAGGAGGCTACGGAAGCAGATAGTGACTAAGGTGGGGTGGGGACCACGACCAGGGCCAGAACCGCCACCGTGGACAGACGCCCACCCAGACCCTCTCCTAGACTGTATGCTGGTGCGCCCGGAGTTCGCACCTTTAGGGGGGGGTACTGTGACACTCTGGCTCCGGGACTTTTGTATTTGAGCCAGGGTGTATTTTGTTCTGTTGGGTTTTGGTTTGGTATTGTTGGGTTTGGGTGTATTTCTAGGTTTGCCTTTCTGTTGGGTTCATTTCTAGGTTTGGTCTATGACTCCCAATCGGAGGTAACGAGTGTCAGCTGTCGGCTCGTTATCTCTGATTGGGAGCCATATTTATCTGAATGTTTTCTTGTGGGAGTTGTGGGTTTTTGTTCCATGTTCCGTTTCGGTCAGTGTACCGTGGACTTCATTGAGTCGTCTTTTGTTTTGTAGTTCTATAACGTTTATTAATAAAAGTCATGTTTCTTGGACACGCTGCGCCTTGGTCATACTTAGACGACATAGACGACCGTGACAATAACTAGCTCTGACTGAGTCATGTTTATATTGTTGATAACTAGCTCTGATTGAGTCATGTTTAAAGTGTTGATAACTAGCTCTGATTGAGTCATGTTGTAAAGTGTTGATAACTAGCTCTGATTGAGTCATGTTTAAAGTGTTGATAACTAGCTCTGACTGAGTCATGTTTAAAGTGTTGATAACTAGCTCTGATTGAGTCATGTTTAAAGTGTTGATAACTAGCTCTGATTGAGTCATGTTTAAAGTGTTGATAACTAGCTCTGAATGAGTCATGTTTTAATGTGTTGAAAACTAGCTCTTATTGAACCATGTTTTAAAGTGTTGATAACTAGCTCTTATTGAACCATGTTTTAAAGTGTTGATAACAGTAGCTCTGATTAAACCATGTTTTAAAGTGTTGATAACAGTAGCTCTGAATTAAGCATGTTTAAAGTGTTGATAACTGTCTGTTTAGGGGAAACCAGGGTACCCAGGAAGACACACCAAGACCAATTAGGTGAGTTTCTACCTTACAACACAACAGCTGCAGGGGCAAAATATGGTATTAACACAGAGTGACCCATAGTATGTTACCGCTTAGGATGGATTAGAGTCAACTACCAAAATATGGTATTAACACAGAGTGACCCATAGTATGTTACCGCTTAGGATGGATTAGAGTCAACTACCACAATATGGTATTAAAACAGAGTGACCCATAGTATGTTACCGCTTAGGATGGATTAGAGTCAACTACCAAAATATGGTATTAACACAGAGTGACCCATAGTATGTTACCGCTTAGGATGGATTAGAGTCAACTACCAAAATATGGTATTAACACAGAGTGACCCATAGTATGTTACCGCTTAGGATGGATTAGAGTCAACTACCAAAATATGGTATTAACACAGAGTGACCCATAGTATGTTACCGCTTAGGATGGATTAGAGTCAACTACCAAAATATGGTATTAACACAGAGTGACCCATAGTATGTTACCGCTTAGGATGGATTAGAGTCAACTACCAAAATATGGTATTAACACAGAGTGACCCATAGTATGTTACCGCTTAGGATGGATTAGAGTCAACTACCAAAATATGGTATTAACACAGAGTGACCCATAGTATGTTACCGCTTAGGATGGATTAGAGTCAACTACCAAAATATGGTATTAACACAGAGTGACCCATAGTATGTTACCGCTTAGGATGGATTAGAGTCAACTACCAAAATATGTAATGTAACTGATATAAATTCATGCATTTAGCAGTAAATAGCCTGGGTATTGATAAGGAGTAAATAGCCCTGGTATTGATATGGGAGAGCTGGACATAATGAGTAAATAGCCCTGGTATTGATATGGGAGAGCTGGACATAAGGAGTAAATAGCCCTGGTATTGATATGGGAGAGCTGGACATAATGTTACGCTATGGTTAAACCCAGCACTCAGAGAAACAAAACACGACTAAGGGAGTGGAAGAAACAAAAATTATTTTAATAAAAGTTCAATTTGTCTTAGTCCAAGAAACAACTGAAGAAAAGGAACAGAGTGGGCTAGTCGGCTCCGGAGGAAGGAGAGGCTGAGGCAGGCAGGCAGGCAGGCAGGCAGGCAGGCAGGCAGGAAGGCAGGCAGGCAGGTTGGGAGGTATGTCTGAACTGAAGACAAAACAAACGACAGGTTATGGAGAGTAAAAAGCCAGGCTGAAGACAAAGACAATATAACTTTACTGGTGAGCCAAGTTACCGCTCTAGTAAGAACAACAATCTGGCGCCGGTGGAGAGCCATGCCCAGGAATTAGTAGTGCAGGTTGATGAGAGAATAGGATGCAGCTGCGTAGGCAGGAATCACTGGAAACAACCCGCAGCTGCACAGGAGAGGCAGATCCTGAGCACGCCCCCGATCCACTCCAGACACACCCACATAATGGGGACAAACACACATACAGATACAACAGACAAAGAGGGGACAAAACAAGGAGGAAGGGAAACAGAAAAGGGAGAGACAAGCTGCCCACATAACACATAAGGAGTAAATAGCCCTGGAATTGATATGGGAGAGCTGGACATAAGGAGTAAATAGCCCTGGTATTGATATGGGAGAGCTGGACATAAGGAGTAAATAGCCCTGGTATTGATATGAGAGAGCTGGACATAAGGAGTAAATAGCCCTGGTATTGACATGGGAGAGCTGGTCATAAGGAGTAAATAGCCCTGGTATTGATATGGGAGAGCTGGACATAAGGAGTAAATAGCCCTGGTATTGATATGGGAGAGCTGGACTTAAGGAGTAAATAGCCCTGCTATTGATATGGGAGAGCTGGACTTAAGGAGTAAATAGCCCTGCTATTGATATGGGAGAGCTGGACATTCATTGGAAATAATTTGATAGGATTCTAAGTAGCACAGTCTTGACTAGTAAATCATCTGATATGATTTCAATTTCTAAGTGGTACTGTATTGGATAGTAAATACATGACCAATCTGATGAACTACTTCTGTGTTGAACAGGTGATCGTGTTGAAGAAGAGTGAGGCTGAGATCACCTGATCACCATAACAACCATCAGAATGGAACTCATTGGATTCTAATATAGAACTGTGAGACACAATGCTGTATGTTTTTACATTTTACCTCCATTTGATCAAATGTGATATATTAACTGCTAGATGTATTTTTCTTATTTGAATGTGTTTTAATATATTGTGTGTTGTATTATTCATTCAGCAGCTGTCCTTTAACAGCAGTCATATACTGGTCATATACTGTATAGCATTATGGTTGATACATTGTAAATGCCTTAACTTTTCATGTCTAAACAGATAAACTGATAGGTGTTATGGTTCAGACATTATTGTTACAGGTTCAGTATAATGTTATACCGTTACATGTTACAGAGTTAGAAAACATACAGGAGAGGAGAATTCAATTATTATAATGATTTTCTTTATTTTCCCATTTTGGTCTATAGTAGTTCAGCATTATTTTATTTTATTTAAACATGAAACTAATGTTGCCCTTTTGTTTTATTGTGGTCGTTTTGTTCAAAACCATTATTTTTCTATTAATCATCTAGGGAAGAGATTGCTTTTGTCTTTGTAGCATTCTTTGTAGCATATAGAATGAAATAAATGATTTTCCTCAATCATGTAGCCTGTTTTTTAATTTGTTCTTAATGACATTAAAATCACTCCGTGTTTAATTTCACTCACTTTCCTTCATGTATCTTCTAAATGCTCCATTCCAGGTTGAGTATATTTCTAATATTGAACATCGCAAGTTGTTACTAGTTGAAATATTTACTACAGCCTACTTGTCACATTTATTTCATGATTGCCAT
Source organism: Coregonus lavaretus (assembly GCF_964263955.1). Taxonomy (NCBI): domain Eukaryota; kingdom Metazoa; phylum Chordata; class Actinopteri; order Salmoniformes; family Salmonidae; genus Coregonus; species Coregonus lavaretus. Next base: position 581,455 of record NC_140026.1, on the reverse strand, counting down.
TAGTTGACGGATGTGTTTTAGGACATTTGACATGAAGGTAGTTTCCATATCAGAACACTAGATGGAGCAAGATATCGCGAGATGAGATGCAACAAGAAGTACAGGAAGTGAAAGTGAAAGTAAAGTGTGAAACGCCACCACCCTTTCCGACGTTATTTCCTGGAACAGACGCCGTGTTACATTCTGTTCGTTGCCAAATTAGCTTTTCTACTGTTTTAGTTAATTTTCTAAACTCCTAACAGTTTTATTCAGCAGTTACAAACAGCTTTACCTTGGAGTCACACTTCTTTTGTTAGTGAAATGAAGACCTTTCCGACCTCGGCGGCCTGGTGTTTCTGGATTCTGTACATCAGTGTTTCTTTGAAAACGACAGGTAGGCCTCAACATTATTCCTTCGTTATTTAGCCTATAGGCTATTTTATTATCGGAACATAATCTTAATAAGAAAGCCCAGAAACGGGGCGAATTCAAGTGCAGGCTCAAAACCGAGTGCGGGAAGTCTACGATGTCTCATCGTCTGTGCGTTGTTGTCTGATCAGACAGGGCCTGTAGTCTGGGGTGTGGTGGTGCCATAGGGTGGTGTCCGGGGCAGACAAACTATTTTACTTCGATATGGGGTTTCTGGTGCCATAGCAGTCTGGGGTGTGGTGGTGCCATAGGGTGGTGTCCGGGGCAGACAAACTATTTTACTTCGATATGGGGTTTCTGGTGCCATAGCAGTCTGGGGTGTGGTGGTGCCATAGGGTGGTGTCCGGGGCAGACAAACTATTTTACTTCGATATGGGGTTTCTGGTGCCATAGCAGTCTGGGGTGTGGTGGTGCCATAGGGTGGTGTCCGGGGCAGACAAACTATTTTACTTCGATATGGGGTTTCTGGTGCCATAGCAGTCTGGGGTGTGGTGGTGCCATAGGGTGGTGTCCGGGGCAGACAAACTATTTTACTTCGATATGGGGTTTCTGGTGCCATAGCAGTCTGGGGTGTGGTGGTGCCATAGGGTGGTGTCCGGGGCAGACAAACTATTTTACTTCGAAATGGAAGTGACTGTTTCGTACCAGGTTAGGAGAAGTTACAAAAGTAGGTTAGGAGAATTAGTTAAGGTTAGGGTTAGTGAAAATACTCTCCTAAATTGTTACGGAAATCGTAGCTGTATCGAAGTGGGGTGAAAATAGTGTCCGTCCGCGGCAAAGTAGAGGGTGGCGAAAACTGTTGTTCTGAAGGAAGTGTAGCCATGTTCATGACTAAAAAGAGAAGACGGTTTATGATCTGAATTGAAGAGATACAAAGAATTCAGATCGTAATACGTCTTCTCTTTTTAGTCATAAATATGGCTAAAACCAAGGAAGTGTGGACTCACCAGGTCGAAATAATTCAGGTTAGGTTTGGGAACAAGGGTTATGTTACTGTTAAGTATACTTTAGTGAGTGTTAAGATTAGGGTAATGCCCATGGAGATAGAGGACTCATCTTCATATCTGTGCCATTATAGCGTCTGGTCAACAGCAAAACATACAGAAGGCTGCAGCACGGGTACTGATCAAGAGAGACAGAGAGCACACATTACACCGGTTTTAAGGTCTCTGCCCATCACCACCACCACCACACCGTCACCACTGGCTGCCTGTGTTACCAGACGGAGAGCACACATTACACCGGTTTTAAGGTCTCTGCCCATCACCACCACCACCACACCGTCACCACTGGCTGCCTGTGTTACCAGACGGAGAGCACACATTACACAGGTTTTAAGGTCTCTGCCCATCACCACCACCACCACACCGTCACCACTGGCTGCCTGTGTTACCAGACGGAGAGCACACATTACACCGGTTTTAAGGTCTCTGCACTGGCTGCCTGTGTTTTAGAATTTATTTTCAGGGCTTGCTTGCCATTGGCACCTGTCCAATTGACCATTTTTGTAAGGGAATTGGACAGTTTTAACCATGTTTTGAGATTATCCAGTGTTTTCAGTTAAACAGGCCTATTACAGAGCTCTACCAGACAGTTGATAGGTCAATAGGGTCAAACCACATTCTCTTGAAATACGGATATTGCACATATCAATATCACAATTTTGATCTGAATTCAATTAATCGTACAGCCTTGCTACTAAATCCAAATTGTAAAGCTAATCAATAGCAAAACACCTAGCAGTCAAAGCTGAACTAGGCGTGGCCAGGCTTCATCCAATCCTAACGTCCCCCACCAGTCAAAGCTGAACTAGGCGTGGCCAGGCTTCATCCAATCCAAACGTCCCCCACCAGTCAAAGCTGAACTAGGCGTGGCCACGCTTCATCCAATCCTAACGTCCCCCACCAGTCAAAGCTGAACTAGGCGTGGCCAGGCTTCATCCAATCCTAACGTCCCCCACCAGTCAAACGTCCCCCACCAGTTAAAGCTGAACTAGGCGTGGCCAGGCTTCATCCAATCCTAACGTCCCCCACCAGTCAAAGCTGAACTAGGCGTGGCCAGGCTTCATCCAATCCTAACGTCCCCCACCAGTCAAAGCTGAACTAGGCGTGGCCAGGCTTCATCCAATCCTAACGTCCCCCACCAGTCAAACCAAACCAAATACATTGTACACCAATCTCTCTGGACCGTACAGTTAACGGAAATGCTTTGAAAATTACACCAGCAAAGTCTTGGTAGGCCACAGTATTTGGAGTTGGGTTGGATATAGTTGGATATAGTCATGGTAGGCTACAGTATTTGGAGTTGGGTTGGATATAGTCATGGTAGGCTACAGTATTTGGAGTTAGGTTGGATATAGTTGGATATAGTCATGGTAGGCCACAGTATTTGGAGTTAGGTTGGATATAGTTGGATATAGTCATGGTAGGCTACAGTATTTGGAGTTAGGTTGGATATAGTTGGATATAGTCATGGTAGGCCACAGTATTTGGAGTTGGGTTGGATATAGTCATGGTAGGCCACAGTATTTGGAGTTAGGTTGGATATAGTTGGATATAGTCATGGTAGGCTACAGTATTTGGAGTTGGGTTGGATATAGTCATGGTAGGCTACAGTATTTGGAGTTAGGTTGGATATAGTTGGATATAGTCATGGTAGGCTACAGTATTTGGAGTTGGGTTGGATATAGTCATGGTAGGCTACAGTATTTGGAGTTAGGTTGGATATAGTTGGATATAGTCATGGTAGGCTACAGTATTTGGAGTTGGGTTGGATATAGTCATGGTAGGCCACAGTATTTGGAGTTAGGTTGGATATAGTTGGATATAGTCATGGTAGGCTACAGTATTTGGAGTTAGGTTGGATATAGTTGGATATAGTCATGGTAGGCTACAGTATTTGGAGTTGGGTTGGATATAGTCATGGTAGGCTACAGTATTTGGAGTTAGGTTGGATATAGTCATGGTAGGCCACAGTATTTGGAGTTAGGTTGGATATAGTCATGGTAGGCTACAGTATTTGGAGTTGGGTTGGATATAGTCATGGTAGGCTACAGTATTTGGAGTTGGGTTGGATATAGTCATGGTAGGCTACAGTATTTGGAGTTAGGTTGGATATAGTCATGGTAGGCTACAGTATTTGGAGTTAGGTTGGATATAGTCATGGTAGGCTACAGTATTTGGAGTTGGGTTGGATATAGTCATGGTAGGCTACAGTATTTGGAGTTGGGTTGGATATAGTCATGGTAGGCTACAGTATTTGGAGTTGGGTTGGATATAGTCATGGTAGGCCACAGTATTTGGAGTTGGGTTGGATATAGTTGGATATAGTCATGGTAGGCTACAGTATTTGGAGTTGGGTTGGATATAGTTGGATATAGTCATGGTGGGCCACAGTATTTGGAGTTAGGTTGGATATAGTCATGGTAGGCTACAGTATTTGGAGTTGGGTTGGATATAGTCATGGTAGGCCACAGTATTTGGAGTTGGGTTGGATATAGTTGGATATAGTCATGGTAGGCTACAGTATTTGGAGTTGGGTTGGATATAGTCATGGTAGGCCACAGTATTTGGAGTTGGGTTGGATATAGTCATGGTAGGCTACAGTATTTGGAGTTGAGTTGGATATAGTCATGGTAGGCCACAGTATTTGGAGTTGGGTTGGATATAGTCATGGTTGGCCACAGTATTTGGAGTTGGGTTGGATATAGTCATGGTAGGCCACAGTATTTGGAGTTAGGTTGGATATAGTCATGGTAGGCTACAGTATTTGGAGTTAGGTTGGATATAGTCATGGTAGGCTACAGTATTTGGAGTTGGGTTGGATATAGTTGGATATAGTCATGGTAGGCTACAGTATTTGGAGTTGGGTTGGATATAGTTGGATATAGTCATGGTAGGCTACAGTATTTGGAGTTAGGTTGGATATAGTTGGATATAGTCATGGTAGGCCACAGTATTTGGAGTTAGGTTGGATATAGTTGGATATAGTCATGGTAGGCCACAGTATTTGGAGTTGGGTTGGATATAGTCATGGTAGGCTACAGTATTTGGAGTTGGGTTGGATATAGTCATGGTAGGCCACAGTATTTGGAGTTGGGTTGGATATAGTTGGATATAGTCATGGTAGGCTACAGTATTTGGAGTTAGGTTGGATATAGTCATGGTAGGCTACAGTATTTGGAGTTGGGTTGGATATAGTTGGATATAGTCATGGTAGGCCACAGTATTTGGAGTTAGGTTGGATATAGTTGGATATAGTCATGGTAGGCCACAGTATTTGGAGTTGGGTTGGATATAGTCATGGTAGGCCACAGTATATCTTACAATCTTATATATTGACTGGAATTGTGTTGGTTATATTTAATAAGTGCAGAATTTCTTCCATTTCAAAATAGTTCTGCCAAATCCTTTACTCATCAGATTGTAAGATGTGCTGCTTTCCCCTTTTTTAATTGCAGGAAATTACATTTTCGGGGTGCCATTTTGTTGTTTGAGTACATGCCTCCAAAAGGTCTGCATGGCCCTAAATCTTCTCATCAAGCTTCTAGACGGAAAAATCTGGAACAACAATCTTTGAATCCCAGAGCCGACTAGGTGAAAAATCTGTCTGTGCCCTTGAGCAAGGCACTTAACCCTAATTGCTCTGGATAAGAGCATCTGCTAAATTACTAAAATGTAATGATTTTGCATAAATCTACATCTGTGCGAAATTTAGTGCCTTTATCACAAAATGCACGATTGTTTTGCTTAGCTGCCCCACTCCCACATGATAACATCAAGCCTGGCCTAAAGAGAACTGTTTCCACTAGTTACCACATCCACAAAGTCAAAATTGGCTATATCGTAAAAATATATGGAAACAAAAATGAGATATTTGGTCTTAATTTAAAGTTATTTTTAGGCGTATGTATATTCTCTAATTGACAGGTCCAACATTTTGTAAGCATATTCTCTAATAGACAGGTCAGAACCAACATTTTATAAGCATATTCTCTATTAGACGGGTCAGAACCAACATTTTATAAGCATGTTCTCTAATAGACGGGTCAGAACCAACATTTTATAAGCATGTTCTCTAATAGACGGGTCAGAACCAACATGGCTGAATACCTCTGGTGGGAGGCAAAGAGACCCGAACCCTCTGGAGTGCAGTTGTAGAGGGACCTCGGTATGCACCGGACTGACGCGGGAGTGGAGAATGGCCACAGAAATTAGCTGTTGTTCTAGTTTGGTTGTGTTCATTTTGTAATTGTATAACCCACTAATGTCCCACAAAATCATCCCGCATTTGGGTATTTTTAAATGTGATCATCACCCACACCTGTACACTTTCCGTCTGCTGATAAACGGGGCACATGAAAGTAGCGCAATTGATGTTGAATTCACCATTGAATTCACCCAATGCAAGAGCATCAGGCTGTAATTTAATAAAGTAGATGACTGTTGACTGATTTATACTCCTATGGTCCTTCAGTGGTAATATATGTGTGAGTCCTTTATCTTAGAACTTGTTGACAACCAAGATGACATGTTCTGTAGGCTACAGCAATGACCCGATGGAACTAAAACTTGGTATGGACATTTATCCTCAACACATTTAAACTCTGTCTATAGAAGATTCAGTCAGTGCCATTAGTGAGGATATGATACAGCACACTGGCTGGCTCTTGTGTGGGTGGGGTATAGGACAATGCACTGTCTGGTACGAGGGGTGGGGGTCTGGGACGAGGGGTGGGGGTCTGGGACGAGGGGTGGGGGTCTGGGACGAGGGGTGTGTGGGGGGTCTGGGACGAGGGGTGTGGGTCTGGGACGAGGGGTGTGTGGGGGTCTGGGACGAGGGGTGGGGGTCTGGGACGAGGGGTGGGGGTCTGGGACGAGGGGTGTGTGGGGGGTCTGGGACGAGGGGTGGGGGTCTGGGACGAGGGGTGTGGGTCTGGGACGAGGGGTGGGGGTCTGGGACGAGGGGTGTGTGGGGGGTCTGGGACGAGGGGTGTGTGGGGGGTCTGGGACGAGGGGTGTGTGGGGGGTCTGGGACGAGGGGTGGGTGGGGGTCTGGGACGAGGGGTGTGGGTCTGGGACGAGGGGTGTGGGTCTGGGACAAGGGGTGGGGGTCTAGGACGAGGGGTGTGTGGGGGGTCTGGGACGAGGGGTGTGTGGGGGTCTGGGACGAGGGGTGTGTGGGGGGTCTGGGACGAGGGGTGTGGGGGGGGTCTGGGACGAGGGGTGTGTGGGGGTCTGGGACGAGGGGTGGGTGGGGGTCTGGGACGAGGGGTGTGTGGGGGGTCTGGGACGAGGGGTGGGGGTCTGGGACGAGGGGTGGGGGTCTGGGACGAGGGGTGTGTGGGGGTCTGGGACGAGGGGTGTGTGGGGGTCTGGGACGAGGGGTGGGTGGGGGGTCTGGGACGAGGGGTGGGGGTCTGGGAGGGGGGGTGTGTGGGGGGTCTGGGACGAGGGGTGTGTGGGGGTCTGGGACGAGGGGTGGGGGGGGGTCTGGGACGAGGGGTGTGTGGGGGGTCTGGAACGAGGGGTGTGTGGGGGGTCTGGGACGAGGGGTGGGGGTCTGGGACGAGGGCTGTGTGTGGGGGTCTGGGACGAGGGGTGGGGGTCTGGGACGAGGGGTGTGTGGGGGTCTGGGACGAGGGGTGTGTGGGGGTCTGGGACGAGGGGTGGGGGGGGCTGGGACGAGGGGTGTGTGGGGGTCTGGGACGAGGGGTGTGTGGGGGGTCTGGGACGAGGGGTGTGTGGGGGTCTGGGACGAGGGGTGTGTGGGGGTCTGGGACGAGGGGTGTGTGGGGGTCTGGGACGAGGGGTGTGTGGGGGGTCTGGGACGAGGGGTGTGTGGGGGGTCTGGGACGAGGGGTGTGTGGGGGTCTGGGACGAGGGGTGTGTGGGGGTAGTGCTTGCTGTGAATTATAGTGCAGTGCATTGTGGGCTGCATGGAAGCAGGACAAAATGAATTGACAACCCAAATCATTGTGTGGACCGGATAGAAATGTGTCACGGGCCAGATTGTGTTTGACAAGTTATCTACACTGATTTGAAGTGGATTTAACAAGTGCCCGAACTGTCTACATAAATCTCCCACATGACGCCATCTTAACAGACTTCATTTGGCTTCAATGCACTATTATGCCTTCACATAGGAATGAATGGTGTCACATGATCAGTGACTTTGTCCATTCATATGGGCCAGAATCCATGGAAGAACAGGAAGTTACCAGTTATCTTTGACCGTGTAATTTGTTTTTCTCCAGGGTCGTCTGAGGTCGTTGGATCAGCTGACCCAGTCGTTGCCTTAGCTGGTGATGACGTCATTCTGCCATGTTCCCTGAAACCCCGTGTCAATGCTGAGGACATGGTAGTGAAGTGGACAAGATCGTACCTGAAAACAGAAAACGTCCATCTTTACCTTGACGGTCGAGACTCCAATGAAGAGCAGTTTCCATCCTACAAGGGAAGGACATCAATGTTTTATGAAGAACTGAAGAACGGTAACGTCTCCTTAAAGCTGACCAGAGTTACTCTCTCTGATCTTGGAAGCTACAAGTGCTTCATTCCAAGACTGACCACCAGCCAGGTGAAGGAAACCACCGTTCAACTCTTTGTTGGTGAGTCATGAATACTGGACATGTGATCAGAGGTTGTATTGGTAAATCTGTCTAAACGATTGGCTGCTAAAATATCAAAATGTCTTCCTCCCTCATGTCATCATTCCTTCCTCTGGTAGAGATCAGCTGCTGTCTTCCTCCCTCATGTCATCATTCCTTCCTCAATATTGTTACTTCCTACTGTTGACTCATAGTAGTTACTATGTATTACTGATAGTGATACATTCTATAGAGAAGGTGTTGACTCATAGTAGTTACTATGTATTACTGATAGTGATACATTCTATAGAGAAGGTGTTGACTCATAGTAGTTACTATGTACTACTGATAGTGATACATTCTATAGAGAAGGTGTTGACTCATAGTAGTTACTATGTATTACTGATAGTGATACATTCTATAGAGAAGGTGTTGACTCATAGTAGTTACTATGTATTACTGATAGTGATACATTCTATAGAGAAGGTGTTGACTCATAGTAGTTACTATGTATTACTGATAGTGATACATTCTATAGAGAAGGTGTTGACTCATAGTAGTTACTATGTATTACTGATAGTGATACATTCTATAGAGAAGGTGTTGACTCATAGTAGTTACTATGTACTACTGATAGTGATACATTCTATAGAGAAGGTGTTGACTCATAGTAGTTACTATGTATTACTGATAGTGATACATTCTATAGAGAAGGTGTTGACTCATAGTAGTTACTATGTACTACTGATAGTGATACATTCTATAGAGAAGGTGTTGACTCATAGTAGTTACTATGTATTACTGATAGTGATACATTCTATAGAGAAGGTATTGACTCATAGTAGTTACTATGTATTACTGATAGTGATACATTCTATAGAGAAGGTGTTGACTCATAGTAGTTACTATGTATTACTGATAGTGATACATTCTATAGAGAAGGTGTTGACTCATAGTAGTTACTATGTATTACTGATAGTGAGACATTCTATAGAGAAGGTGTTGACTCATAGTAGTTACTATGTATTACTGATAGTGATACATTCTATAGAGAAGGTGTTGACTCATAGTAGTTACTATGTATTACTGATAGAGATACATTCTATAGAGAAGGTGTTGACTCATAGTAGTTACTATGTATTACTGATAGTGATACATTCTATAGAGAAGGTGTTGACTCATAGTAGTTACTATGTACTACTGATAGTGATACATTCTATAGATAATGTATTGTGTAGTCAACAGCATTGTGCTGCTTTGTTAATTGATTTGTCCAAGGCGTTTGACCCAGTGAATTATTGATGCAGAGATTGTCAAACATAGGTCTTTCAAGTAATGATGTTGCTGGTTTAATGATTATCTTAGTGTTAGATCACAATGTAGACAGGTTGATGGCATGACTTCTGACAAGCTTTCTGTAAATACGGGGTTCCATTCTTGGGCCGTTATTGTTCATTATTTATGTAAATAACTTGTGTGAAAACATTTCTGATGCGAAGGTCCATCTATATGCAGATGCCACCATCATCTATAGCCCTACTCCCATACTTGGATTAGGTATTTCTCAAATAGCAAGAAGTATTTAATGTTGTCCAACTTCACCTCTTTCAGATCAAATTGGTCCTAAATGTGTTGAAAATCAAACTAATGGTATTGTCAAGATCAAGAAAGCAACCCTGCCTCAGATAGTCACTTAGCAAAACAAGCCACTAGAGGTGTTGTCGTCACACAAGTAGGGTTTTCATATTTTCTTTTAATACTAATAATACAACGGGGGACCAGAGTGTGTGTGTTTCAGGGGAAGGGGGTGGATCTGATCTCCATCACCTAGGACTTGACATAGGTTAATCAAATCTCAAATTCGTGTCAATTTTTGCTCAATCTTGCATGCTTTCTCAAACAGCTGTAACTGTATATGCATTCGTAAATCAGGTCCTTTCTTGAGTTGGGCTCTGGGATGTGTGGGCTCCACCTCTGTGGTCCTCTGTAGCTCAGCTGGTAGAGCACGGCGCTTGTAACGCCAAGGTAGTGGGTTCGATCCCCGGGACCACCCATACACAAAAATGTATGCACGCATGACTGTAAGTCGCTTTGGATAAAAGCGTCTGCTAAATGGCATATTATATATTATATTATATATATTATTATTATATTATATATTATATATATTATATTATATATTATTATATATTATATGTAACAACCGTTGAGCATTTGAGCTTATGGTTGATTGTGGAGGAAAGGGGTTGAGTGTGTGTGTGTGTGTGTGTGTGTGTGTGTGTCCCACATCTGTTGCAAGGGGGTTAGGGAGAATATCGGATGAACCACAAAAATTGTTTGCTAAAATAATAATTGCTTTTTCTCTCTTATCAACTGTCCTGGTCCTCCTGGAGGTGATTTGTTAACAATTGTCTGTACAGTCATTTGTTTAACTGTGGTTTGAATCAAGAGTGATTTCAACAGAGGTAGTATGCAACAGTATCCTACTCCATTACTATCAAGGCTACACCTCAGAATTGCCATCTTTGCAAACATGCCTCCCCATTTTCCCAGAGTCAAGTCCAGCCAATCCCAGGCATGTCTCTGACTTCTTGTCGTTGTCCTTTGAGTTTTATCATAGCTTCAGCAAAGGATCCTTCTGGGGCGGTGTTATTGGGGATAAAGGTACAACACTGTTCCCCAAACATAACACAGACTCCACCTTTTTCTGTTAGGAGCCAATCTAAAGCCTGTCTATTCTGCCAGGTCATCCTACTTGTTGCCTGTTCTTGTTCTCCCAGAGCTGTCAATGCTGAGTCAGTATCATTTATTAACCTGTTCTTGTTCTCTCAGAGCTGTCAATGCTGAGTCGGTATCATTTATTAACCTGTTCTTGTTCTCTCAGAGCTGTCAATGCTGAGTCAGTATCATTTATTAACCTGTTCTTGTTCTCCCAGAGCTGTCAATGCTGAGTCAGTATCATTTATTAACCTGTTCTTGTTCTCCCAGAGCTGTCAATGCTGAGTCAGTATCATTTATTAACCTGTTCTTGTTCTCCCAGAGCTGTCAATGCAGAGTCAGTATCATTTATTAACCTTTGCTGATTGTAATACATGTAATTGATCCCATTCTAAGTTTTTATTGGGAGTTATCCAGACGAATATTGATTCAAGTCCTGATGTAATTTCACTTCTAGCTTTCAATTCGTTAGGAATTCCCCGGCGTTGGCCTATAGAATCTAGCTGTGCATTGGGATCGGTTTGATATGTTCTCTTTGATCTTTTGAATTGTGTTTCCTGCTCATCAACCTTTAGGGCCTCCCAGTCAGCTATCACAACTAGCTGTATCAGCTGTACTCTCTGGCACAGAGCCCCTTCCATCCTTTTGGTAATGTTGCCCTGAGTTGCCCCTGATGTTGCCCTGAGTTGCCCCTGATGTTGCCCTGAGTTGCCCCTGATGTTGCCCTGAGTTGCCCCTGATGTTGCCCTGAGTTGCCCCTGATGTTGCCCTGAGTTGCCCCTGACAGACCCAGAAGAAATCTGCCACGGCCAACGACTGATCCTCATAAGGAGCGATCAGCGGTAATGCCAGTGTCTGATTCTCACATACTTCAGGGGTAATTATCACTCCAGCACTTGACCCTGCTGCATGATAGATTTTCCTTTGGGGGGTGTCTGCATTCCAAGAGATATTCTTATCCAGGTGCCATGTAGTTTCACATTTTCCCTTGAATTTTCCCAAATCAAACCCCAATTGTTTTGTTGTAGCACTCATACTTCTGCCCATAATCTATTTGATATGTCTTCCATTTCCTCCATTGTCCTGGTTTCTATTCTAACACCTAGTTGCTTACACCACTCCCCCCACCCTGTTTGACTATAAAATGGTTTCCTAAATAATATAAACATTCTGCTGGACAGTACGGTCTCTCCCAGTCTCTTAGAGGACAGAAGTTGTGGTTAAAATCAGCCCAGTCCTGGTAGCTGTGGGGATTTGGTACTTCTATCAGTTCCTTTAATGAGGAGGGGGTGTATACTAGACCATTTTCTTTCTTCAGGTTTAATGTAGTATATTGTGCCCACTTATACCAGTCATTACCCAGCGCCTCCTTCCATGCCCTTTCTTCCACGTCTGTTGGGGCCCTAGCAGGTAAGGGGGCAGCCATTACCCAGCGCCTCCTTCCATGCCTTTTCTTCCACGTCTGTTGGGGCCCTAGCAGGTAAGGGGCCAGTCATTACCCAGCGCCTCCTTCCATGCCCTTTCTTCCACGTCTGTTGGGGCCCTAGCAGGTAAGTGGCCAGCCATTACCCAGCGCCTCCTTCCATGCCCTTTCTTCCACGTCTGTTGGGGCCCTAGCAGGTAAGGGGCCAGTCATTACCCAGCGCCTCCTTCCATGCCCTTTCTTCCACGTCTGTTGGGGCCCTAGCAGGTAAGGGGCCAGCCATTACCCAGCGCCTCCTTCCATGCCCTTTCTTCCACGTCTGTTGGGGCCCTGGCAGGTAAGGGGCCAGCCATTACCCAGCACCTCCTTCCATGCCCTTTCTTCCACGTCTGTTGGGGCCCTGGCAGGTAAGGGGGCTGGTGTACATGCCCAAGGAATAATTACTTCAGCATAGCCTCCTGGGAATGTCGTGCTTGTAATTGCTACATCATATTGTTTATCTGGGTCTTGGGCTGTTTCTCTTATGTCTCTGGTCCACCTGTCTCCTTTTATTATCTTGATATCACAGTTACTGCTGTCTCATGTGGTTTCCCCATAATCCCGGTGATGGGCCCACCCACACAATCCATCATCTGACCTTTGCTCCTAAATAGCGAATGCTTTCTGTATTTCCGTCGTGGTTCTTGTTTGTGCAGGAATGGACATTCTAGTCCTGTCTGTTTCTAGTCCTGTCTGTTTCTAGTCCTGTCTGTTTCTAGTCCTGTCTGTTTCTAGTCCTGTCTGTTTCTAGTCCTGTCTGTTTCTAGTCCTGTCTGTTTCTAGTCCTGTCTGTTTCTAGTCCTGTCTGTTTTTAGTCCTGTCTGTTTCTAGTCCTGTCTGTTTCTAGTCCTGTCTGTTTCTAGTCTTTGTCTTGTTTCTGTGCTTTTCACTACTGCCAGCATGTAATTTTCCTTATTCAGCTGTTTTGGTTTCCAATTTCTGTTAGGGGGACCAGTCAAAGGCAGAGAAATCAATGGTGGGGAGGTCTGGTGAGTCTTGGAGGTCTGGGAAGGTCTTTCCCTCTCTGGTCTGGGTGGTCTGTCCCTCTACTGAGGGAATCAGCCATAGTATGTAGCTCATCAACAGCATTCCTACTGCCATCCTCCCCCATCTCCTGATTCTGGCCACCTCCAGCAGGGAGTGGTGATTCCCCCAGCAGGGAGTGGTGATTCCCCCAGCAGGGAGTGGTGATTCCCCCAGCAGGGAGTGGTGATTCCCCCAGCAGGGAGTGGTGATTCCCCCAGCAGGGAGTGGTGATTCCCCCAGCAGGGAGTGGTGATTCCCCCAGCAGGGAGTGGTGATTCCCCCAGCAGGGAGTGGTGATTCCCCCAGCAGGGAGTGGTGATTCCCCCAGCAGGGAGTGGTGATTCCCCCAGCAGGGAGTGGTGATTCCCCCAGCAGGGAGTGGTGATTCCCCCAGCAGGGAGTGGTGATTCCCCCAGCAGGGAGTGGTGATTCCCCCAGTAGGGAGTGGTGATTCCCCCAGCAGGGAGTGGTGATTCCCCCAGCAGGGTGTGGTGATTCCCCCAGCAGGGAGTGGTGATTCCCCCAGCAGGGAGTGGTGATTCCCCCAGCAGGGAGTGGTGATTCCCCCAGCAGGGAGTGGTGATCCCCCAGCAGGGTGTGGTGATTCCCCCAGCAGGGAGTGGTGATTCCCCCAGCAGGGAGTGGTGATTCCCCCAGCAGGGAGTGGTGATTCCCCCAGCAGGTGATTCTAGATCGTCTGTTTCCTCATGGTACTCTGGTGCAGTGCTTTAGGTGATACCAGGTCGAACTCCCCTCTATCCGTATGGCCGTTGGTGTAGCCCGGACGTAGACCTTGTCCCCTGGGACTGCTGGTGGTCGTGGTGGTGGTGGATATTATAAAATAAGGATTTGCTGGAGTCCAAGTCAAACTAAGATTCCTTATTTTTCTGAGCTCAGAGAGAAATATACAGAATTACACAGAGCAGTGTAGACAGTCTGAAGCATTGGGTGATAAGCACATATCTTTACAGTTTCTGTTCTTGGGCGAAATGCTGTTCCGTTTTTATTTCTACAAGGACACAGGTGCAGCTGGTTTGCAACACAGGATTATACTCCCCAGAACAGGAGATGATAATAGGACAATTTCACACAGTTTCACTCAATTATGTGAACACATACAATAAAAATGTCCCAGTACACTCCTCCCTGTTGTTAATTCCTTAACAATTTTCTAATCAATTTTAAATGTAGCAAGCTTCTAAAGGAACAATATCCTGTAGTCCACCAATTAGTCCATGTAAGTCTCATCTGTTGTGAAACTGAGTTTAAAACCTTTAACCTTCTACACATACCGTAAACAGTTCTAACTTGCCTGCTGATGATTAGGTATTACAAAGATAGCCAAGTGCATCCTTTCTCAGCAAAGCGTTTGCTCCCAGAGTGAGGCTGCTTAGGAGAGAACACCTGGCAACCACAGAGTCTGGACGTTCAGACCAGAGTGAGGCTGCTTAGGAGAGACACAATCACAGAGTCTGAACGTTCAAACCAGAGTGCAGCTGCTTAGGAGAGACACAATCACAGAGTCTGGACGTTCAGACCAGAGTGAGGCTGCTTAGGAGAGAACACAACCACAGAGTCTGGACGTTCAGACCAGAGTGAGGCTGCTTAGGAGAGAACACCTGGCAACCACAGAGTCTGGACGTTCAGACCAGAGTGAGGCTGCTTAGGAGAGAACACCTGGCAACCACAGAGTCTGGACGTTCAGACCAGAGTGAGGCTGCTTAGGAGAGAACACCTGGCAACCACAGAGTCTGGACGTTCAGACCAGAGTGAGGCTGCTTAGGAGACAACACAACCACAGAGTCTGGATGTTCAGACCAGAGTGAGGCTGCTTAGGAGAGAACACCTGGCAACCACAGAGTCTGGGCGTTCAGACCAGAGTGAGGCTGCTTAGGAGAGAACACCTGGCAACCACAGAGTCTGGACGTTCAGACCAGAGTGAGGCTGCTTAGGAGAGAACACCTGGCAACCACAGAGTCTGGACGTTCAGACCAGAGTGAGGCTGCTTAGGAGAGAACACCTGGCAACCACAGAGTCTGGACGTTCAGACCAGAGTGAGGCTGCTTAGGAGAGAACACAACCACAGAGTCTGGATGTTCAGACCAGAGTGAGGCTGCTTAGGAGAGAACAACTGGCAACCACAGAGTCTGGACGTTCAGACCAGAGTGAGGCTGCTTAGGAGAGAACACCTGGCAACCACAGAGTCTGGACGTTCAGACCAGAGTGAGGCTGCTTAGGAGAGAACACCTGGCAACCACAGAGTCTGGACGTTCAGACCAGAGTGAGGCTGCTTAGGAGAGAACACCTGGCAACCACAGAGTCTGGACGTTCAGACCAGAGTGAGGCTGCTTAGGAGAGAACACCTGGCAACCACAGAGTCTGGACGTTCAGACCAGAGTGAGGCTGCTTAGGAGAGAACACCTGGCAACCACAGAGTCTGGACGTTCAGACCAGAGTGAGGCTGCTTAGGAGAGAACACCTGGCAACCACAGAGTCTGGACGTTCAGACCAGAGTGAGGCTGCTTAGGAGAGAACACCTGGCAACCACAGAGTCTGGACGTTCAGACCAGAGTGAGGCTGCTTAGGAGAGAACACCTGGCAACCACAGAGTCTGGACGTTCAGACAATGTTCCACTCCCACTGAGCCGACCTTGTGAGAGCAAACCTCTGTCTACAACAGGTCAAACATCACAGTCTTCAGCAGTAAAGGGTAGCTCAGCTAATCATTCTGGCCCTGGGTCATGGCAACATTTAACATTACTGTCATAAATGCTGTAGGTGGGTGTAGTGGTGAAATCAAGCGCAGGACACCGAAGTATAGTCCAAAAGACTTTAGTGGAATATCCAACAAGGAAAACAGAACAAACTTGCCCGAAGGCGAAACTACGCACGTAGGCGACAAAACAAAAGGCGCACTACACAGGTGCGTAAAACGCTCCAACACAGTGGAGTAAAGCTCAACCGAGCGAATAAGGAAATCGACAAGCAAACATACGACAGGAACAATCACACACAAACACAGACACACCCAACGAGACTTAAATAGAACACTAATGAGGACTAACTAGACACAGGTGTACAACATCAAGACCAAACCAAACGAACATGAAACATAGATCGGTGGCAGCTAGTACTCCGGGGACGACGACCGCCGATGCCTGCTCGAACCAGGAGGAGGAGCAGCCTCGGCCGAAACCGTGACAATTACATTTGGCCTTGACTTTGTTACCAGTTTTAAACACATATTGCAGCAAAACTCCAACATGAGGATGAGCAGCAACATCAATACAATGACTAAAACAACGGTCAGACACAGTTACATGATCCACCCTCCAAACCCGGTATTATCTGGCCCAGCAAACCACAGTGGGCCTGTGTGGTTGTGTAATACAGAGAACGTCATGGGGTCAGGGTTACATGGTATCTCCACTAAGAATGGTAATCCATTACCCCTATGGGAACTCCAACAAGCGGTAAACCTGCTCCTACCTTAACCGGCCCCAACCCACACACCCAACACTCTTTTTGTCCAGATGTAAGATTAGCAACCATTTCTGCTCTAGATAAGAACAAATTGTCCTCATTGTTCTGAGGGCCCAGCAGGGCTCTCTTCCGACCATGACCATCTACTTCTGGGCCTCTACTCCGGGCTGGCGTCGGGTCCCTTTGGCTCTGGACCTTCTTCCGTCACTAGGGTCTCGGGCTCAGGCAGAATATATCTCAATTTATCAACATCGGTCTGTGGAGTGTGTCCTTCTGGCAGCGTACCTATAGGGAAGCTGAGAGTCACTGCTGCAAAGACACACAGACACAGACAGACAGAAAATAAAAAGATGCTCCGCAGTGGCGAGGCCATCTTCCTCTTCTGGGGTTGGAACTCTCCTACAGTGGGACACATTGATCCAGGTATCTCTCTCTGCTACTTTCACCGTCATCGAGGTAGTCAGCAACACCTGGTACGGACCTCTCCACCTAGGGTCTTTCCAGCTCTTTCTTCTGTAGTCTTTTACTGCCACAAAGTCTCCAGTGTGCAGACAATGCTCAGATTCTCCTGCTAGGTTGGGCAGAGAAGCCTTCACCCATTGGAAGAGAGTCTTAAGAACATTGTTAGGTGAGACACCGTATGCTACTGTACCCTGTCTTCACATCAGTCAGGAGAAGCCTTGAGATTAGGAAGTGCACATTCTTGCAGCCTGCTGCAGTCCACTAGTTTCAGAGACAGGCCCCCCTTTACTTCCCCTGTACCTCAGACATTATTTAAAGATATTTCAAACATTTTGTGTACCTGGTTTACATTGGGTTTTTCAGTACATTTCTTATCAGGAGAATTAGCATGTGTGCAACCAAAACTCTGACAATAGAAACTGCAGAAAATGTCATTTGTGTGCTCTTAAAGGTTTATAATTTCTAACCCGTGAAAAACCCACTAAAACCAAAATAAAAGACCCTACACCACTAACAAATATTCATAACAGGTGGGTTGTGTGTGTGTGGTAAAACGTAGGGCAAAAACAAACAAATGGCCAGGCCTTACTTCATTCTACGGACTAATCCGGATCCTCATATACTTATAAAACTGCTGAATTTCACTAACTGCTCTCCTCAGCTCACAGACTCGGGAAACATCCCAAAGAGAGATAATGAAACCCCCATTCTCCTGGAAGAGAAAGTGTACATGTCATTAACATTCACTATAGCACATCTTAATCAGCAACACAAACGTTTTAATTACAAACAAAACATGATGAAGATCATTCCACTGTCTTCCCTCAAATCATTAATCGTTTGTTTCAATCTAATTCCTCGTGACTACTCCAGAATAAGACTACATACAAAATTAGACTCCATTGTCTGTAATTCTTCAAGGATTATCCAACCCCAAAATCGGCTCCATTTGCTCCCATGTCAAATTATCCTGGTAACGTTACAACGCCTTAGATCCTTCCTGTTACCCCTCTAAATGTAATACTCTTTCCTGTCGCAAATATAGTCAATTACTCCGCGTAAGGAATCAGTGATATTTGATCCCAGGCATCTATTAAAAAGTTGTTTGAGACGTGGTCTCCTACGTGACCCTTACATACTGTAGTGGACTTCCATCAGTCCTGGAAGAAAGACTCCTACTCAAGACACATCAGATAATACCTTGTTCCATTAAGTGGAATAGAAAGACTCCTACTCAAGACACATCAGATAATACCGTGTTCCATTAAGGGGAATAGAAATAATCCTACTCAAGACACATCAGATAATACCTTGTTCCATTAAGGGGAATAGAAATAATCCTACTCAAGACACATCAGATAATACCTTGTTCCATTAAGGGGAATAGAAATAATCCTACTCAAGACACATCAGATAATACCTTGTTCCATTAAGGGGAATAGAAATAATCCTACTCAAGACACATCAGATAATACCTTGTTCCATTAAGGGGAATAGAAATAATCCTACTCAAGACACATCAGATAATACCTTGTTCCATTAAGGGGAATAGAAAGAATCCTACTCAAGACAGATCAGATAATACCGTGTTCCATTAAGGGGAATAGAAAGAATCCTACTCAAGACAGATCAGATAATACCTTGTTCCATTAAGGGGAATAGAAATAATCCTACTCAAGACACATCAGATAATACCTTGTTCCATTAAGGGGAATAGAAAGAATCATACTCAAGACACATCAGATAATACCTTGTTCCATTAAGGGGAATAGAAAGAATCCTACTCAAGACACATCAGATAATACCTTGTTCCATTAAGGGGAATAGACACCTTCTAAAATAAAACAAACCCATAACCCCTTTCCGGTAATTTAATAATTGCAACCTGTTGCATTGATTTACTAAAAATATAAACCTGTTCATTAACAAATCTAGAACCTTCAAAAAGTTGGTGCTGCCCCATCAGCGTAATAGTCAAAACTAACTGTAATCCACTTCAATTACTTCACTCTGTCACGATCATCAAAAGGAGTAGACCAAGGCGCAGCGTGGAATGGGTACATCTTTTATTAGAGTACTTACACAACTAACAAAACAACAAAACGAAACGTGAAGTCCTCGGTTAACAAACAAACCAACACGGAACAAGATACCACACCACACAAATGCCAAACGACTACCTAAGTATGGTTCCCAATCAGAGACAACAAGCAACAGCTGATTCACGTTGCCTCTGATTGAGAACCACACCGGCCAACATAGAAACACAAAACATAGAAACTAACACCCTGGCTCAACATTAAAGAGTCCCCAGAGCCAGGGCGTGACACACTCTGTTCCACGTAATGGAAACAGATTATCGGTTTAGAATACATTAACTTTCTGCTCCAAATCACTGGTGTTACCTAAACTATAGAATTTAGTAATAATAATTAGAAATTGTCAAAGAACATCTCCGCATTCAACTTAGTCATACCACTACACCAAACTGAACCCATTATATCCCTTACAGCCTGCTGGAGTTCAGGGAGCCCCAGTCGCTAACACCCGCAGACTAAAACATGGAAACTCTTCTATTCTTACTAGTAGAACAAATTTAAACCATTCTCAAACAACGTTCTGCGTTTACCTAAATCGTAAGGTTTAAAAAAAACTAAATGGACAACTTTCACAATACTAGATTGCTGTTGTAGCCTTGTAATTATCATGCAATATTGTACAGGATTTCTGCCTGTCTAAGCAGCTCTTTATTGATTCACTTCCTCAACACACTAGAGCGGTATCCGCAGGACTTTTCTTATGTTAACATACATGCATGCTTTTTGTCTTTCCTCTCTAAAACTCTGTGCTTTTTCCTAACTTTAGCCTGTAATTTTGGAGAGACCTCCGATACCTGACCTCTGAATCAGCTGATCAGAACCACACAAACTTCTATACTAATAGTAAGCTTACCTCTTTTTCAGTGGCCACTGTGTTTGTGTAGTTTGTTCAGCCCTCCAGTGGCTCAGTACCCGTCCGGTCCCTTTTTCCAGTCCCATCTGGGGTGCCAATTATGTTGTGGAAAATCGTCCTTATCCTCAATAAAAAATAAAGCACTTTCAGTGTTTTGTAGAATCAAGAAATACTTTATTACACAGACAATAAAGCCGAGCTGGTCTGCAGAGCAACTGCCAGTCCCAGACTTGGAGCTCTCTTTTTATACAGTTTCATCTTTTCATATCGTATCGGAACCCCCTCTTTATCCAAACAGCCACCCTCCCTTGACCTTGAGCCACTATGGTTTCTTTGTCTAGCCTCTTTCCTGTCTATGCCCATGTCTGCTTGGTTTCCCCTCCTCTTGCCTGACTCTATTGGTGGCGTGATAAAGACAGTTTCTTAAAAAATAATATACACACACACCTGATGATAATTATACAGTAAATTGATTACTGCAGTCACAATGTGGTTGTCCAGTCTTTCATCTGGATTACAAAATATGTTTCATACATCATAGACGGGTGCAGTCACTAATCCTCTTTTAAACCCATAATGATTCTGCTTATTGTTAAATGATTTTATAATATATGTAATGGAAAAATACCTATAAGAACAGACTAACTATACTGAACAAAAATATAATAACATAAAAAAATATAACATGCAACAATTTCAACAATTTTACTGAGTTACAGTTCAGTTGCAGTGGCCCAGCCCTCCACATCCGGCTTCTTCACCTGCAGGAGATCCTGGGCTGGCGAGGTTGTGAAGCAGGTTGGACGTACTGCCACATTCTCTAACAACATTCGAGGCGGGTTATGGTAGAGAAATTAACATTACATTCTCTGGCAACAGCGCTGGTGGACATTCCTGCAGTCAACATGCCAGTGGCACGCTCCCTCAAAACTTGAGATATCTGTGGCATTGTGTTGTGTGACAAAACTAATGGGTGTGCAGTCCCCCTCTAACAAACCACATTTTATAAATGAGCTGCTCAACCAGACCTTGATAAACTGTCTCTGATGTGTTTGAGCAGGGCTTGATCAAAAGCCTGCACACCCAACATCTCTCCAGACTGAGGGTTGACCACATGTGTTTTATACAGTTGCCTATCAGGTATTCTACTTTGTGGGGGGTGAAGGGCCTTGCTCAAAGACAGGAGATGGTCCATGGCATCAGAGAGCAGCTTCCCAGTGTCCATACCACTTTACGCATACTCTTTTATACCTACATAGAGATGCCTCGAATTGTTGGTCATGGAAATAATGTTAAGTCATGGAAAAGTCATGAAATTCCATCTGTGAAAATGTTTATGAACCCTGTATCTTGTATCTGTAGGTGCTGATCTCTGTTTTATCTTGTATCTGTAGGTGCTGTATCTCAGCCAGTGATCTCTGTTTTATCTTGTATCTGTAGGTGCTGTATCTCAGCCAGTGATCTCTGTTTTATCTTGTATTTGTAGGTGCTGTATCTCAGCCAGTCATCTCTGTTTTATCTTGTATCTGTAGGTGCTGTATCTCAGCCAGTGATCTCTGTTTTATCTTGTATCTGTAGGTGCTGTATCTCAGCCAGTGATCTCTGTTTTATCTTGTATCTGTGTAGGTGCTGTATCTCAGCCAGTGATCTCTGTTTTATCTTGTATCTGTGTAGGTGCTGTATCTCAGCCAGTGATCTCTGTTTTATCTTGTATCTGTGTAGGTGCTGTATCTCAGCCAGTGATCTCTGTTTTATCTTGTATCTGTAGGTGCTGTATCTCAGTCAGTGATCTCTGTTTTATCTTGTATCTGTCTAGGTGCTGTATCTCAGCCAGTGATCTCTGTTTTATCTTGTATCTGTGTAGGTGCTGTATCTCAGCCAGTGATCTCTGTTTTATCTTGTATCTGTGTAGGTGCTGTATCTCAGCCAGTGATCTCTGTTTTATTTTGTATCTCTGTAGGTGCTGTATCTCAGTCAGTGATCTCTGTTTTATCTTGTATCTGTGTAGGTGCTGTATCTCAGTCAGTGATCTCTGTTTTATCTTGTATCTGTGTAGGTGCTGTATCTCAGTCAGTGATCTCTGTTTTATCTTGTATCTGTGTAGGTGCTGTATCTCAGTCAGTGATCTCTGTTTTATCTTGTATCTGTGTAGGTGCTGTATCTCAGTCAGTGATCTCTGTTTTATCTTGTATCTGTGTAGGTGCTGTATCTCAGCCAGTGATCTCTGTTTTATCTTGTATCTGTAGGTGCTGTATCTCAGTCAGTGATCTCTGTTTTATCTTGTATCTGTCTAGGTGCTGTATCTCAGCCAGTGATCTCTGTTTTATCTTGTATCTGTGTAGGTGCTGTATCTCAGCCAGTGATCTCTGTTTTATCTTGTATCTGTGTAGGTGCTGTATCTCAGCCAGTGATCTCTGTTTTATTTTGTATCTCTGTAGGTGCTGTATCTCAGTCAGTGATCTCTGTTTTATCTTGTATCTGTGTAGGTGCTGTATCTCAGTCAGTGATCTCTGTTTTATCTTGTATCTGTGTAGGTGCTGTATCTCAGTCAGTGATCTCTGTTTTATCTTGTATCTGTGTAGGTGCTGTATCTCAGTCAGTGATCTCTGTTTTATCTTGTATCTGTGTAGGTGCTGTATCTCAGTCAGTGATCTCTGTTTTATCTTGTATCTGTGTAGGTGCTGTATCTCAGCCAGTGATCTCTGTTTTATCTTGTATCTGTGTAGGTGCTGTATCTCAGCCAGTGATCTCTGTTTTATCTTGTATCTGTGTAGGTGCTGTATCTCAGTCAGTGATCTCTGTTTTATCTTGTATCTGTGTAGGTGCTGTATCTCAGCCAGTGATCTCTGTTTTATCTTCTGTCTGTAGGTGCTGTATCTCAGCCAGTGATCTCTGTTTTATCTTGTATCTGTGTAGGTGCTGTATCTCAGCCAGTGATCTCTGTTTTATCTTGTATCTGTGTAGGTGCTGTATCTCAGCCAGTGATCTCTGTTTTATCTTGTATCTGTGTAGGTGCTGTATCTCAGCCAGTGATCTCTGTTTTATCTTGTATCTGTAGGTGCTGTATCTCAGTCAGTGATCTCTGTTTTATCTTGTATCTGTGTAGGTGCTGTATCTCAGTCAGTGATCTCTGTTTTATCTTGTATCTGTAGGTGCTGTATCTCAGCCAGTGATCTCTGTTTTATCTTGTATCTGTAGGTGCTGTATCTCAGCCAGTCATCTCTGTTTTATCTTGTATCTGTAGGTGCTGTATCTCAGCCAGTGATCTCTGTTTTATCTTGTATCTGTGTAGGTGCTGTATCTCAGCCAGTGATCTCTGTTTTATCTTGTATCTGTGTAGGTGCTGTATCTCAGCCAGTGATCTCTGTTTTATCTTGTATATGTGTAGGTGCTGTATTTCAGTCAGTGATCTCTGTTTTATATTGTATCTGTAGGTGCTGTATCTCAGCCAGTGATCTCTGTTTTATCTTGTATCTGTGTAGGTGCTGTATCTCAGCCAGTGATCTCTGTTTTATCTTGTAGGTGCTGTATTTCAGTCAGTGATCTCTATTTTATCTTGTATCTGTAGGTGCTGTATCTCAGCCAGTGATCTCTGTTTTATCTTTTATCTGTAGGTGCTGTATCTCAGCCAGTCATCTCTGTTTTATCTTGTATCTGTGTAGGTGCTGTATCTCAGCAAGTGATCTCTGTTTTATCTTGTATCTGTAGGTGCTGTATCTCAGCCAGTGATCTCTGTTTTATCTTGTATCTGTGTAGGTGCTGTATCTCAGTCAGTGATCTCTGTTTTATCTTGTATCTGTGTAGGTGCTGTATTTCAGTCAGTGATCTCTGTTTTATCTTGTATCTGTAGGTGCTGTATCTCAGCCAGTGATCTCTGTTTTATCTTGTATCTGTGTAGGTGCTGTATCTCAGTCAGTGATCTCTGTTTTATCTTGTATCTGTGTAGGTGCTGTATCTCAGCCAGTGATCTCTGTTTTATCTTGTATCTGTAGGTGCTGTATCTCAGCCAGTGATCTCTGTTTTATCTTGTATCTGTGTAGGTGCTGTATCTCAGTCAGTGATCTCTGTTTTATCTTGTATCTGTAGGTGCTGTATCTCAGCCAGTGATCTCTATTGTTGGAACCAAAGGCTGGGGGGTGGTCCTGAAGTGTGAGTCTGGAGGCTGGTCTCCTGAACCTGGGATGGAGTGGCTGGACAGTGCTGGAACCATCCTCCCTGCTGATGGACCTCCAGAGAGACACAGGGACTCAGAGGCCCTCTACACTCTGAGACGACATGTCACCGTGAACAAGACTGACACCAACAGGTTCACCTGTAGAGTAAAACAGCTGGAGATCAACCACCTGAGGGAGACAGAGATACATGTCCCAGGTGAGGTCTTCATTGGTTAATCCAAGTACCTGAGACCCCTTGTTAGTTAGGAAACTGTTGCCCTAGTCTAAGGTATGACCTTATTGACCTGTTTTCAGTAGTACTGTATTTATAAATGATTTACTTCCTGTACAGTATATATGTAGGTGTTGTAATGGTTTGACATGGCTTCTCTGTTTCAGATGATGTGTTTCCTAAGTCACAGGCATGGCGGAATGTTGGTCTAATAATAGCAGCAGCTGTTGGAGCTGTTGTAGTTGTTGCAGCTTTAGTTGGTGTCTGCATGTGGATAAAACAACATATTAAAGGTAAGTTTAACCTTGATCTCTGAGTGGTCCTGGATGTCTCATCATTAAACAAGATATTACATTTTCTTATGAATTTGCAAAAAAATCTAAAAACCTGCTTTTGCTTTTGTCATTATTGGGTTTAAATGTTTATCCTGGTTATTATTATTGTAAATGTTTATCCTGGTTATTATTATTGTAAATGTTTATCCTGGTTATTATTATTGTAAATGTTTATCCTGGTTATTATTATTGTAAATGTTTATCCTGGTTATTATTATTGTGTGTAGATTGAAGAGGGGGAAACAACGATTGAATCCATTTTAGAATAAGGCTGTAAAGTAATAAAATCTGGAAATAGTCAAGGGGTCTGAATACTTTCCGAAGGCACTGTATAAGAAAGGTCAGGGTTGGACTTGGAATGACCCATGTACTGTACATTAGAACCGATTCCACCTGGTACCAGGTTACCTTCAGACCAGTCCTGTTCAGCTTTTGGGCGTTGTAGATCAAAATGGATGTGTTCGTGTTCAGGAGAGTTTTAGCTTTTTAGAACAGGGTCCAAATAGTTTCTATCTCAAACAGTTTTGACAGTCCAGATACGTTTGCACGCCGAGGGGCCCGACTCCCAACCTACCAAACAGCCAGATAGCAGACACTGCAGTGGAAGTCTCTAGCGTAAAGTGACAGATTTTAGTTTAGCATTAGTTTAGCATTATGCTAAGTAGATCAATTGGAAGAACAAGGTAAATATGCTGTGTTGTCTTGTGTTAGAGTTTCACATATACAGTGGGAGAACAAGTATTTGATACACTGCCGATTTTGCAGGTTTTCCTACTTACAAAGCATGTAGAGGTCTGTAATTTTTATCATAGGTACACTCAAAAAAAAAAATCCAGAAAATCACATGGTATGATTTTTAAGTAATTAATTTGCATTTTATTGCATGACATAAGTATTTGATACATCAGAAAAGCAGAACTTAATATTTGGTACAGAAACCTTTGTTTGCAATTACAGAGATCATACGTTTCCTGTAGGTCTTGACCAGGTTTGCACACAATGCAGTAGGGATTTTGACCCACTCCTCCATACAGACCTTCTCCAGATCCTTCAGGTTTCGGGGCTGTCGCTGGGCAATACGGACTTTCAGCTCCCTCCAAAGATGTTCTATGGGGTTCAGGTCTGGAGACTGGCTAGGCCACTCCAGGACCTTGAGATGCTTCTTACGGAGCCACTCCTTAGTTGCCCTGGCTGTATGTTTCGGGTCGTTGTCATGCTGGAAGACCCAGCCACGACCCATCTTCAATGCTCTTACTGAGGGAAGGAGGTTGTTGGCCAAGATACGGTGCAGTCATCCTGCCCCCTTTGCAGAAAAGCATCCCCAAAGAATGATGTTTCCACCTCCATGCTTCACGGTTGGGATGGTGTTCTTGGGGTTGTACTCATCCTTCTTCTTCCTCCAAACACGGCGAGTGGAGTTTAGACCAAAAAGCTCTATTTTTGTCTCATCAGACCACATGACCTTCTCCCATTCCTCCTCTGGATCATCCAGATGGTCATTGGCAAACTTCAGACGGGCCTGGACATACGTTGGCTTGAGCAGGGAGACCTTGCGTGCGCTGCAGGATTTAAATCCATGATGGCGTAGTGTGTTACTAATGGTTTTCTTTGAGACTGTGGTCCCAGCTCTCTTCAGGTCATTGACCAGGTCCTGCCGAGTAGTTCTGGGCTGATCCCTCACCTTCCTCATGATCATTGATGCCCCACGAGGTGAGATCTTGCATGGAGCCCCAGACCGAGGGTGATTGACCGTCATCTTGAACTTCTTCCATTTTCTAATAATTGCTGCTTGCCTATTGTCCTGTAGCCCATCCCAGCCTTGTGCAGGTCTACAATTTTATCCCTGATGTCCTTACACAGCTCTCTGGTCTTGGCCATTGTGGAGAGGTTGGCGTCTGTTTGATTGAGTGTGTGGACAGGTGTCTTTTATACAGGTAACGAGTTCAAACAGGTGCAGTTAATACAGGTAATGAGTGGAGAACAGGAGGGCTTCTTAAAGAAAAACTAACAGGTCTGTGAGAGCTGGAATTCTTACTGGTTGGTAGGTGATCAAATACTTATGTCATGCAATAAAATGCAAATTAATTACTTAAAAATCATACAATGTGATTTTCTGGATTTTTTTTTGATTCCGTCTCTCACAGTTGAAGTGTACCTATGATAAAATTACAGACCTCTACATGCTTTGTAAGTAGGAAAACCTGCAAAATCGGCAGTGTATCAAATACTTGTTCTCCCCACTGTATATGTTGTGTTTTACTATAATACTGATGGGTCAACTATCACAGAACACAGAGGTTATGCTGCATTTGTGTTCTAAAAGACTGTGTGTGTGTGTTTGCGTGTGTGTGTGTGTGTGTTTGCGTGTGTGTGTGTGTGTGTGTTTGCGTGTGTGTGTGTGTGTGTGTGTGTGTGTGTGTGTGTGTGTGTGTGTGTGTGTGTGTGTATGTGTGTGTGTGTGTGTGTGTGTGTGTGTGTGTGTGATTGCGTGTTTGTGTGTGTGTGTTTGCGTGTGTGTTTGCGTGTGTGTGTGTGTGTGTTTGCGTGTGTGTGTGTGTTTGCGTGTGTGTGTGTGTGTGTGTGTGTGTGTGTGTGTGTGTGTGTGTGTGTGTGTGTGTGTGTGTTAATACAACCAAGCAAACACAGAATATTAATGAATTCATGTTTTTCCTTGTGTCTACAGTGAAGGAATTTAACTCGAAGCGTAAGTCTATGGTTTTAATGGGTTATTACTATAATACTGATGGGTCAACTGTTTATCACAGAGCTCATGGTTTTAATGGGCTATTACTATAATACTGATGGGTCAACTGTTTATCACAGAGCTCATGGTTTTAATGGGTTATTACTATAATACTGATGGGTCAACTGTTTATCACAGAGCACAGAGGTTATGCTGCATTTGTGTTCTTAAAGACTGTGTGTGTGTGTGTGTGTGTGTGTGTGTGTGTGTGCTAATACAACCAGGCTTTTTAATGATTATTATTGTAATGCTTTTATACATTTGTTTTCTTTTGTCTACAGAGATGGAGCGTATAAAAGAATATGAAGAACGAGGTAAGTGGGCTGTTTTGTCTTGTGTTAGAGTTTCATATATACAGGATATCTGATGTTTTAATGGTTTATTACTATAATACTGATGGGTCAACTGTTTATCACAGAGCTCATGGTTTTAATGGGTTATTACTATAATACTGATGGGTCAACTGTTTATCACAGAGCTCATGGTTTTAATGGGTTATTACTATAATACTGATGGGTCAACTGTTTATCACAGAGCTCATTATTTTAATGGGTTATTACTATAATACTGATGGGTCAACTGTTTATCACAGAGCTCATGGTTTTAATGGGTTATTACTATAATACTGATGGGTCAACTGTTTATCACAGAGTTCATGGTTTTAATGGGTTATTACTATAATACTGATGGGTCAACTGTTTATCACAGAGCTCATGGTTTTAATGGGTTATTACTATAATACTGATGGGTCAACTGTTTATCACAGAGCTCATGGTTTTAATGGGTTATTACTATAATACTGATGGGTCAACTGTTTATCACAGAGCTCATGGTTTTAATGGGTTATTACTATAATACTGATGGGTCAACTGTTTATCACAGAGCTCATGGTTTTAATGGGTTATTACTATAATACTGATGGGTCAACTGTTTATCACAGAGCTCATGGTTTTAATGGGTTATTACTATAATACTGATGGGTCAACTGTTTATCACAGAGCTCATGGTTTTAATGGGTTATTACTATAATACTGATGGGTCAACTGTTTATCACAGAGCTCATGGTTTTAATGGGTTATTACTATAATACTGATGGGTCAACTGTTTATCACAGAGCTCATGGTTTTAATGGGTTATTACTATAATACTGATGGGTCAACTATTTATCACAGAACACAGAGGTTATGCTGCATTTGTGTTCTAAAAGACTGTGTGTGTGTTTGCGTGTGTGTGTGTGTGTGTGTGTTTGCGTGTGTGTTTGCGTGTGTGTGTGATTGCGTGTGTGTGTGATTGCGTGTGTGTGTGATTGCGTGTGTGTGTGTGTGTGTTTGCGTGTGTGTTTGCGTGTGTGTGTGTGTGTGTGTGTTTGCGTGTGTGTGTGTGTTTGCGTGTGTGTGTGTGTGTGTGTGTGTGTGTGTGTGTGTGTGTGTGTGTTAATACAACCAAGCAAACACAGAATATTAATGAATTCATGTTTTTCCTTGTGTCTACAGTGAAGGAATTTAACTCGAAGCGTAAGTCTATGGTTTTAATGGTTTATTACTATAATACTGATGGGTCAACTGTTTATCACAGAGCTCATGGTTTTAATGGGTTATTACTATAATACTGATGGGTCAACTGTTTATCACAGAGCTCATGGTTTTAATGGGTTATTACTATAATACTGATGGGTCAACTGTTTATCACAGAGCTCATGGTTTTAATGGGTTATTACTATAATACTGATGGGTCAACTGTTTATCACAGAGCTCATGGTTTTAATGGGTTATTACTATAATACTGATGGGTCAACTGTTTATCACAGAGCTCATGGTTTTAATGGGTTATTACTATAATACTGATGGGTCAACTGTTTATCACAGAGCACAGAGGTTATGCTGCATTTGTGTTCTAAAAGACTGTGTGTGTGTGTGTTTGCGTGTGTGTGTGTGTGTGTGTGTGTGTGTGTGTGTGTGTGTGTGTGTGTGTGTGTGTGTGTGTTAATACAACCAAGCAAACACAGAATATTAATGAATTCATGTTTTTCCTAGTGTCTACAGTGAAGGAATTGAAATTGGCACAGGAACAGAAGCGTAAGTGGTCTGAAACCTGACTAGTAATGTCCACTTTGTCTTGTTCTACAGTATATAACTCTATAACCTGACTAGTAATGTCCACTTTGTCTTGTTCTACAGTATATAACTCTATAACCTGACTATTAATGTCCACTTTGTCTTGTTCTACAGTATATAACTCTATAACCTGACTAGTAATGTCCACTTTGTCTTGTTCTACAGTATATAACTCTATAACCTGACTAGTAATGTCAACTTTGTCTTGTTCTACAGTATATAACTCTATAACCTGACTAGTAATGTCCACTTTGTCTTGTTCTACAGTATATAACTCTATAACCTGACTAGTAATGTCCACTTTGTCTTGTTCTACAGTATATAACTCTATAACCTGACTAGTAATGTCCACTTTGTCTTGTTCTACAGTATATAACTCTATAACCTGACTAATAATGTCCACTTTGTCTTGTTCTACAGTATATAACTCTATAACCTGACTAGTAATGTCCACTTTGTCTTGTTCTACAGTATATACCTCTATAACCTGACTAGTAATGTCCACTTTGTCTTGTTCTACAGTATATAACTCTACATCTAACCTGACTAGTAATGTCCACTTTGTCTTGTTCTACAGTATATAACTCTATAACCTGACTAGTAATGTCCACTTTGTCTTGTTCTACAGTATATAACTCTACATCTAACCTGACTAGTAATGTCCACTTTGTCTTGTTCTACAGTATATAACTCTATAACCTGACTAGTAATGTCCACTTTGTCTTATTCTACAGTATATAACTCTACAACCTGACTAGTAATGTCCACTTTGTCTTGTTCTACAGTATATAACTCTATAACCTGACTAGTAATGTCCACTTTGTCTTGTTCTACAGTATATAACTCTACATCTAACCTGACTAGTAATGTCCACTTGTCTTGTTCTACAGTATATAACTCTATAACCTGACTAGTAATGTCCACTTTGTCTTGTTCTACAGTATATAACTCTATAACCTGACTAGTAATGTCCACTTTGTCTTGTTCTACAGTATATAACTCTACATCTAACCTGACTAGTAATGTCCACTTTGTCTTGTTCTACAGTATATAACTCTATAACCTGACTAGTAATGTCCACTTTGTCTTGTTCTACAGTATATAACTCTATAACCTGACTAGTAATGTCCACTTTGTCTTGTTCTACAGTATATAACTCTATAACCTGACTAGTAATGTCCACTTTGTCTTGTTCTACAGTATATAACTCTATAACCTGACTAGTAATGTCCACTTTGTCTTGTTCTACAGTATATAACTCTATAACCTGACTAGTAATGTCCACTTTGTCTTGTTCTACAGTATATAACTCTATAACCTGACTAGTAATGTCCACTTTGTCTTGTTCTACAGTATATAACTCTATAACCTGACTAGTAATGTCCACTTTGTCTTGTTCTACAGTATATAACTCTATAACCTGACTAGTAATGTCCACTTTGTCTTGTTCTACAGTATATAACTCTATAACCTGACTAGTAATGTCCAGTTTGTCTTGTTCTACAGTATATAACTCTATAACCTGATTAGTAATGTCCACTTTGTCTTGTTCTACAGTATATAACTCTATAACCTGACTAGTAATGTCCACTTTGTCTTGTTCTACAGTATATAACTCTATAACCTGACTAGTAATGTCCACTTTGTCTTGTTCTACAGTATATACCTCTATAACCTGACTAGTAATGTCCACTTTGTCTTGTTCTACAGTATATAACTCTATAACCTGACTAGTAATGTCCACTTTGTCTTATTCTACAGTATATAACTATATAACCTGACTAGTAATGTCCACTTTGTCTTGTTCTACAGTATATAACTCTATAACCTGACTAGTAATGTCCACTTTGTCTTGTTCTACAGTATATAACTATACATCTAACCTGACTAGTAATGTCCACTTTGTCTTGTTCTACAGTATATAACTCTACATCTAACCTGACTAGTAATGTCCACTTTGTCTTGTTCTACAGTATATAACTCTATAACCTGACTAGTAATGTCCACTTTGTCTTGTTCTACAGTATATAACTCTATAACCTGACTAGTAATGTCCACTTTGTCTTGTTCTACAGTATATAACTCTATAACCTGACTAGTAATGTCCACTTTGTCTTGTTCTACAGTATATAACTCTATAACCTGACTAGTAATGTCCACTTTGTCTTGTTCTACAGTATATAACTCTATAACCTGACTAGTAATGTCCACTTTGTCTTGTTCTACAGTATATAACTCTATAACCTGATTAGTAATGTCCACTTTGTCTTGTTCTACAGTATATAACTCTATAACCTGACTAGTAATGTCCACTTTGTCTTGTTCTACAGTATATAACTCTATAACCTGACTAGTAATGTCCACTTTGTCTTGTTCTACAGTATATACCTCTATAACCTGACTAGTAATGTCCACTTTGTCTTGTTCTACAGTATATAACTCTATAACCTGACTAGTAATGTCCACTTTGTCTTATTCTACAGTATATAACTCTATAACCTGACTAGTAATGTCCACTTTGTCTTGTTCTACAGTATATAACTCTATAACCTGACTAGTAATGTCCACTTTGTCTTGTTCTACAGTATATAACTATACATCTAACCTGACTAGTAATGTCCACTTTGTCTTGTTCTACAGTATATAACTCTATAACCTGACTAGTAATGTCCACTTTGTCTTGTTCTACAGTATATAACTCTATAACCTGACTAGTAATGTCCACTTTGTCTTGTTCTACAGTATATAACTCTATAACCTGACTAGTAATGTCCACTTTGTCTTGTTCTACAGTATATAACTCTATAACCTGACTAGTAATGTCCACTTTGTCTTGTTCTACAGTATATAACTCTATAACCTGACTAGTAATGTCCACTTTGTCTTGTTCTACAGTATATAACTCTATAACCTGACTAGTAATGTCCACTTTGTCTTGTTCTACAGTATATAACTCTATAACCTGACTAGTAATGTCCACTTTGTCTTGTTCTACAGTATATAACTCTATAACCTGACTAGTAATGTCCACTTTGTCTTGTTCTACAGTATATAACTCTATAACCTGACTATAGTAATGTCCACTTTGTCTTGTTCTACAGTATATAACTCTATAACCTGACTAGTAATGTCCACTTTGTCTTGTTCTACAGTATATAACTCTATAACCTGACTAGTAATGTCCACTTTGTCTTGTTCTACAGTATATAACTCTATAACCTGACTAGTAATGTCCACTTTGTCTTGTTCTACAGTATATAACTCTATAACCTGACTAGTAATGTCCACTTTGTCTTGTTCTACAGTATATAACTCTATAACCTGACTAGTAATGTCCACTTTGTCTTGTTCTACAGTATATAACTCTATAACCTGACTAGTAATGTCCACTTTGTCTTGTTCTACAGTATATAACTCTATAACCTGACTAGTAATGTCCACTTTGTCTTGTTCTACAGTATATAACTCTATAACCTGACTAGTAATGTCCACTTTGTCTTGTTCTACAGTATATAACTCTATAACCTGACTAGTAATGTCCACTTTGTCTTGTTCTACAGTATATAACTCTATAACCTGACTAGTAATGTCCACTTTGTCTTGTTCTACAGTATATAACTCTATAACCTGACTAGTAATGTCCACTTTGTCTTGTTCTACAGTATATAACTCTATAACCTGACTAGTAATGTCCACTTTGTCTTGTTCTACAGTATATAACTCTATAACCTGACTAGTAATGTCCACTTTGTCTTGTTCTACAGTATATAACTCTATAACCTGACTAGTAATGTCCACTTTGTCTTGTTCTACAGTATATAACTCTATAACCTGACTAGTAATGTCCACTTTGTCTTGTTCTACAGTATATAACTCTACTAACCTGACTAGTAATGTCCACTTTGTCTTGTTCTACAGTATATAACTCTATAACCTGACTAGTAATGTCCACTTTGTCTTGTTCTACAGTATATAACTCTATAACCTGACTAGTAATGTCCACTTTGTCTTGTTCTACAGTATATAACTCTATAACCTGACTAGTAATGTCCACTTTGTCTTGTTCTACAGTATATAACTCTATAACCTGACTAGTAATGTCCACTTTGTCTTGTTCTACAGTATATAACTCTATAACCTGACTAGTAATGTCCACTTTGTCTGTTCTACAGTATATAACTCTATAACCTGACTAGTAATGTCCACTTTGTCTTGTTCTACAGTATATAACTCTACATCTAACCTGACTAGTAATGTCCACTTTGTCTTGTTCTACAGTATATAACTCTATAACCTGACTAGTAATGTCCACTTTGTCTTGTTCTACAGTATATAACTATATAACCTGACTAGTAATGTCCACTTTGTCTTGTTCTACAGTATATAACTCAATAACCTGACTAGTAATGTCCACTTTGTCTTGTTCTACAGTATATAACTCTATAACCTGACTAGTAATGTCCACTTTGTCTTGTTCTACAGTATATAACTCTACATATAACCTGACTAGTAATGTCCACTTTGTCTTGTTCTACAGTATATAACTCTATAACCTGACTAGTAATGTCCACTTTGTCTTGTTCTACAGTATATAACTCTATAACCTGACTAGTAATGTCCACTTTGTCTTGTTCTACAGTATATAACTCTATAACCTGACTAGTAATGTCCACTTTGTCTTGTTCTACAGTATATAACTCTATAACCTGACTAGTAATGTCCACTTTGTCTTGTTCTACAGTATATAACTCTATAACCTGACTAGTAATGTCCACTTTGTCTTGTTCTACAGTATATAACTCTATAACCTGACTAGTAATGTCCACTTTGTCTTGTTCTACAGTATATAACTCTATAACCTGACTAGTAATGTCCACTTTGTCTTGTTCTACAGTATATAACTCTACATCTAACCTGACTAGTAATGTCCACTTTGTCTTGTTCTACAGTATATAACTCTATAACCTGACTAGTAATGTCCACTTTGTCTTGTTCTACAGTATATAACTCTATAACCTGACTAGTAATGTCCACTTTGTCTTGTTCTACAGTATATAACTCTACATCTAACCTGACTAGTAATGTCCACTTTGTCTTGTTCTACAGTATATAACTCTATAACCTGACTAGTAATGTCCACTTTGTCTTGTTCTACAGTATATAACTCTACATCTAACCTGACTAGTAATGTCCACTTTGTCTTGTTCTACAGTATATAACTCTATAACCTGACTAGTAATGTCCACTTTGTCTTGTTCTACAGTATATAACTATATAACCTGACTAGTAATGTCCACTTTGTCTTGTTCTACAGTATATAACTCAATAACCTGACTAGTAATGTCCACTTTGTCTTGTTCTACAGTATATAACTCTATAACCTGACTAGTAATGTCCACTTTTTTTTGTTCTACCATATATAACTCTACATATAACCTGACTAGTAATGTCCACTTTGTCTTGTTCTACAGTATATAACTCTATAACCTGACTAGTAATGTCCACTTTGTCTTGTTCTACAGTATATAACTCTATAACCTGACTAGTAATGTCCACTTTGTCTTGTTCTACAGTATATAACTCTATAACCTGACTAGTAATGTCCACTTTGTCTTGTTCTACAGTATATAACTCTATAACCTGACTAGTAATGTCCACTTTGTCTTGTTCTACAGTATATAACTCTATAACCTGACTAGTAATGTCCACTTTGTCTTGTTCTACAGTATATAACTCTATAACCTGACTAGTAATGTCCACTTTGTCTTGTTCTACAGTATATAACTCTACATCTAACCTGACTAGTAATGTCCACTTTGTCTTGTTCTACAGTATATAACTCTATAACCTGACTAGTAATGTCCACTTTGTCTTGTTTTACAGTATATAACTCTATAACCTGACTAGTAATGTCCACTTTGTCTTGTTCTACAGTATATAACTCTATAACCTGACTAGTAATGTCCACTTTGTCTTGTTCTACAGTATATAACTCTATAACCTGACTAGTAATGTCCACTTTGTCTTGTTCTACATTATATAACTCTACATCTAACCTGACTAGTAATGTCCACTTTGTCTTGTTCTACAGTATATAACTCTATAACCTGACTAGTAATGTCCACTTTGTCTTGTTCTACAGTATATAACTCTACATCTAACCTGACTAGTAATGTCCACTTTGTCTTGTTCTACAGTATATAACTCTATAACCTGACTAGTAATGTCCACTTTGTCTTGTTCTACAGTATATAACTATATAACCTGACTAGTAATGTCCACTTTGTCTTGTTCTTCAGTATATAACTCTATAACCTGACTAGTAATGTCCACTTTGTCTTGTTATACAGTATATAACTCTATAACCTGACTAGTAATGTCCACTTTGTCTTGTTCTACAGTATATAACTCTACATCTAACATGACTAGTAATGTCCACTTTGTCTTGTTCTACAGTATATAACTCTATAACCTGACTAGTAATGTCCACTTTGTCTTGTTCTACAGTATATAACTCTACATCTAACCTGACTAGTAATGTCCACTTTGTCTTGTTCTACAGTATATAACTCTATAACCTGACTAGTAATGTCCACTTTGTATTGTTCTACAGTATATAACTCTACATCTAACCTGACTAGTAATGTCCACTTTGTCTTGTTCTACAGTATATAACTCTATAACCTGACTAGTAATGTCCACTTTGTCTTGTTCTACAGTATATAACTCTACATCTAACCTGATTAGTAATGTCCACTTTGTCTTGTTCTACAGTATATAACTCTATAACCTGACTAGTAATGACCACTTTGTCTTGTTCTACAGTATATAACTCTACATCTAACCTGACTAGTAATGTCCACTTTGTCTTGTTCTACAGTATATAACTCTATAACCTGACTAGTAATGTCCACTTTGTCTTGTTCTACAGTATATAACTATATAACCTGACTAGTAATGTCCACTTTGTCTTTTTCTACAGTATATAACTCTATAACCTGACTAGTAATGTCCACTTTGTCTTGTTCTACAGTATATAACTCTACATTTAACCTGACTAGTAATGTCCACTTTGTCTTGTTCTACAGTATATAACTCTATAACCTGACTAGTAATGTCCACTTTGTCTTGTTCTACAGTATATAACTCTATAACCTGACTAGTAATGTCCACTTTGTCTTGTTCTACAGTATATAACTCTATAACCTGACTAGTAATGTCCACTTTGTCTTGTTCTACAGTATATAACTCTATAACCTGACTAGTAATGTCCACTTTGTCTAGTTCTACATTATATAACTCTATAACCTGACTAGTAATGTCCACGTTGTCTTGTTCTACAGTATATAACTCTACATCTAACCTGACTAGTAATGTCCACTTTGTCTTGTTCTACAGTATATAACTCTACATCTAACCTGACTAGTAATGTCCACTTTGTCTTGTTCTACAGTATATAACTCTATAACCTGACTAGTAATGTCCACTTTGTCTTGTTCTACAGTATATAACTCTACATCTAACCTGACTAGTAATGTCCACTTTGTCTTGTTCTACAGTATATAACGCTATAACCTGACTAGTAATGTCCACTTTGTCTTGTTCTACAGTATATAACTCTACATCTAACCTGACTAGTAATGTCCACTTTGTCTTGTTCTACAGTATATAACTCTATAACCTGACTAGTAATGTCCACTTTGTCTTGTTCTACAGTATATAACTCTACATCTAACCTGACTAGTAATGTCCACTTTGTCTTGTTCTACAGTATATAACTCTATAACCTGACTAGTAATGTCCACTTTGTCTTGTTCTACAGTATATAACTCTACATCTAACCTGACTAGTAATGTCCACTTTGTCTTGTTCTACAGTATATAACTCTATAACCTGACTAGTAATGTCCACTTTGTCTTGTTCTACAGTATATAACTATATAACCTGACTAGTAATGTCCACTTTGTCTTTTTCTACAGTATATAACTCTATAACCTGACTAGTAATGTCCACTTTGTCTTGTTCTACAGTATATAACTCTACATCTAACCTGACTAGTAATGTCCACTTTGTCTTGTTCTACAGTATATAACTCTATAATCTGACTAGTAATGTCCACTTTGTCTTGTTCTACAGTATATAACTCTGTAACCTGACTAGTAATGTCCACTTTGTCTTGTTCTACAGTATATAACTCTATAACCTGACTAGTAATGTCCACTTTGTCTTGTTCTACAGTATATAACTCTATAACCTGACTAGTAATGTCCACTTTGTCTTGTTCTACAGTATATAACTCTATAACCTGACTAGTAATGTCCACTTTGTCTTGTTCTACAGTATATAACTCTACATCTAACCTGACTAGTAATGTCCACTTTGTCTTGTTCTACAGTATATAACTCTATAACCTGACTAGTAATGTCCACTTTGTCTTGTTCTACAGTATATAACTCTATAACCTGACTAGTAATGTCCACTTTGTCTTGTTCTACAGTATATAACTCTATAACCTGACTAGTAATGTCCACTTTGTCTTGTTCTACAGTATATAACTCTATAACCTGACTAGAAATGTCCACTTTGTCTTGTTCTACAGTATATAACTCTATAACCTGACTAGTAATGTCCACTTTGTCTTGTTATACAGTATATAACTCTATAACCTGACTAGTAATGTCCATATTGTCTTGTTCTACAGTATATAACTCTATAACCTGACTAGTAATGTCCACTTTGTCTTGTTCTACAGTATATAACTCTATAACCTGACTAGTAACGTCCACTTTGTCTTGTTCTACAGTATATAACTCTACATCTAACCTGACTAGTAATGTCCACTTTGTCTTGTTCTACAGTATATAACTCTATAACCTGACTAGTAATGTCCACTTTGTCTTGTTCTACAGTATATAACTCTACATCTAACCTGACTAGTAATGTCCACTTTGTCTTGTTCTACAGTATATAACTCTATAACCTGACTAGTAATGTCCACTTTGTCTTGTTCTACAGTATATAACTCTATAACCTGACTAGTAATGTCCACTTTGTCTTGTTCTACAGTATATAACTCTACATCTAACCTGACTAGTAATGTCCACTTTGTCTTGTTCTACAGTATATAACTCTATAACCTGACTAGTAATGTCCACTTTGTCTTGTTCTACAGTATATAACTCTATAACCTGACTAGTAATGTCCACTTTGTCTTGTTCTACAGTATATAACTATATAACCTGACTAGTAATGTCCACTTTGTCTTGTTATACAGTATATAACTCTATAACCTGACTAGTAATGTCCACTCTGTCTTGTTCTACAGTATATAACTCTACATCTAACCTGACTAGTAATGTCCACTTTGTCTTGTTCTACAGTATATAACTATATAACCTGATTAGTAATGTCCACTTTGTCTTGTTCTACAGTATATAACTCTACATCTAACCTGACTAGTAATGTCCACTTTGTCTTGTTCTACAGTATATAACTCTACATCTAACCTGACTAGTAATGTCCACTTTGTCTTGTTCTACAGTATATAACTCTATAACCTGACTAGTAATGTCCACTTTGTCTTGTTCTACAGTATATAACTCTACATCTAACCTGACTAGTAATGTCCACTTTGTCTTGTTCTACAGTATATAACTCTACATCTAACCTGACTAGTAATGTCCACTTTGTCTTGTTCTACAGTATATAACTCTATAACCTGACTAGTAATGTCCACTTTGTCTTTTTCTACAGTATATAACTCTATAACCTGACTAGTAATGTCCACTTTGTCTTGTTCTACAGTATATACCTCTACGTCTAACCTGACTAGTAATGTCCACTTTGTCTTGTTCTACAGTATATAACTCTATAACCTGACTAGTAATGTCCACTTTGTCTTGTTCTACAGTATATAACTCTATAACCTGACTAGTAATGTCCACTTTGTCTTGTTCTACAGTATATAACTCTACATCTAACCTGACTAGTAATGTTCACTTTGTCTTGTTCTACAGTATATAACTCTATAACCTGACTAGTAATGTCCACTTTGTCTTGTTCTACAGTATATAACTCTACATCTAACCTGACTAGTAATGTCCACTTTGTCTTGTTCTACAGTATATAACTCTATAACCTGACTAGTAATGTCCACTTTGTCTTGTTCTACAGTATATAACTCTACATCTAACCTGACTAGAAATGTCCACTTTGTCTTGTTCTACAGTATATAACTCTATAACCTGACTAGTAATGTCCACTTTGTCTTGTTCTACAGTATATAACTCTATAACCTGACTAGTAATGTCCACTTTGTCTTGTTCTACAGTATATAACTCTATAACCTGACTAGTAATGTCCACTTTGTCTTGTTCTACATTATATAACTCTACATCTAACTTGACTAGTAATGTCCACTTTGTCTTGTTCTACAGTATATAACTCTATAACCTGACTAGTAATGTCCACTTTGTCTTGTTCTACAGTATATAACTCTACATCTAACCTGACTAGTAATGTCCACTTTGTCTTGTTCTACAGTATATAACTAGTAATGTCCACTTTGTCTTGTTCTACAGTATATAACTCTACATCTAACCTGGCTAGTAATGTCCACTTTGTCTTGTTCTACAGTATATAACTCTATAACCTGACTAGTAATGTCCACTTTGTCTTGTTCTACAGTATATAACTCTATAACCTGACTAGTAATGTCCACTTTGTCTTGTTCTACAGTATATAACTCTATAACCTGACTAGTAATGTCCACTTTGTCTTGTTCTACAGTATATAACTCTATAACCTGACTAGTAATGTCCACTTTGTCTTGTTCTACAGTATATAACTCTATAACCTGACTAGTAATGTCCACTTTGTCTTGTTCTACAGTATATAACTCTATAACCTGACTAGTAATGTCCACTTTGTCTTGTTCTACAGTATATAACTCTATAACCTGACTAGTAATGTCCACTTTGTCTTGTTCTACAGTATATAACTCTATAACCTGACTAGTAATGTCCACTTTGTCTTGTTCTACAGTATATAACTCTATAACCTGACTAGTAATGTCCACTTTGTCTTGTTCTACAGTATATAACTCTATAACCTGACTAGTAATGTCCACTTTGTCTTGTTCTACAGTATATACCTCTATAACCTGACTAGTAATGTCCACTTTGTCTTGTTCTACAGTATATAACTCTATAACCTGACTAGTAATGTCCACTTTGTCTTGTTCTACAGTATATAACTCTACATCTAACCTGACTAGTAATGTCCACTTTGTCTTGTTCTACAGTATATAACTCTACATCTAACCTGACTAGTAATGTCCACTTTGTCTTGTTCTACAGTATATAACTCTATAACCTGACTAGTAATGTCCACTTTGTCTTTTTCTACAGTATATAACTCTATAACCTGACTAGTAATGTCCACTTTGTCTTGTTCTACAGTATATACCTCTACGTCTAACCTGACTAGTAATGTCCACTTTGTCTTGTTCTACAGTATATAACTCTATAACCTGACTAGTAATGTCCACTTTGTCTTGTTCTACAGTATATAACTCTATAACCTGACTAGTAATGTCCACTTTGTCTTGTTCTACAGTATATAACTCTATAACCTGACTAGTAATGTCCACTTTGTCTTGTTCTACATTATATAACTCTACATCTAACTTGACTAGTAATGTCCACTTTGTCTTGTTCTACAGTATATAACTCTATAACCTGACTAGTAATGTCCACTTTGTCTTGTTCTACAGTATATAACTCTACATCTAACCTGACTAGTAATGTCCACTTTGTCTTGTTCTACAGTATATAACTAGTAATGTCCACTTTGTCTTGTTCTACAGTATATAACTCTACATCTAACCTGGCTAGTAATGTCCACTTTGTCTTGTTCTACAGTATATAACTCTATAACCTGACTAGTAATGTCCACTTTGTCTTGTTCTACAGTATATAACTCTATAACCTGACTAGTAATGTCCACTTTGTCTTGTTCTACAGTATATAACTCTATAACCTGACTAGTAATGTCCACTTTGTCTTGTTCTACAGTATATAACTCTTTAACCTGACTAGTAATGTCCACTTTGTCTTGTTCTACAGTATATAACTCTATAACCTGACTAGTAATGTCCACTTTGTCTTGTTCTACAGTATATAACTCTATAACCTGACTAGTAATGTCCACTTTGTCTTGTTCTACAGTATATAACTCTATAACCTGACTAGTAATGTCCACTTTGTCTTGTTCTACAGTATATAACTCTATAACCTGACTAGTAATGTCCACTTTGTCTTGTTCTACAGTATATAACTCTATAACCTGACTAGTAATGTCCACTTTGTCTTGTTCTACAGTATATAACTCTATAACCTGACTAGTAATGTCCACTTTGTCTTGTTCTACAGTATATAACTCTATAACCTGACTAGTAATGTCCACTTTGTCTTGTTCTACAGTATATACCTCTATAACCTGACTAGTAATGTCCACTTTGTCTTGTTCTACAGTATATAACTCTATAACCTGACTAGTAATGTCCACTTTGTCTTGTTCTACAGTATATAACTCTACATCTAACCTGACTAGTAATGTCCACTTTGTCTTGTTCTACAGTATATAACTCTACATCTAACCTGACTAGTAATGTCCACTTTGTCTTGTTCTACAGTATATAACTCTATAACCTGACTAGTAATGTCCACTTTGTCTTTTTCTACAGTATATAACTCTATAACCTGACTAGTAATGTCCACTTTGTCTTGTTCTACAGTATATACCTCTACGTCTAACCTGACTAGTAATGTCCACTTTGTCTTGTTCTACAGTATATAACTCTATAACCTGACTAGTAATGTCCACTTTGTCTTGTTCTACAGTATATAACTATATAACCTGACTAGTAATGTCCACTTTGTCTTGTTCTACAGTATATAACTCTATAACCTGACTAGTAATGTCCACTTTGTCTTGTTCTACATTATATAACTCTACATCTAACTTGACTAGTAATGTCCACTTTGTCTTGTTCTACAGTATATAACTCTATAACCTGACTAGTAATGTCCACTTTGTCTTGTTCTACAGTATATAACTCTACATCTAACCTGACTAGTAATGTCCACTTTGTCTTGTTCTACAGTATATAACTAGTAATGTCCACTTTGTCTTGTTCTACAGTATATAACTCTACATCTAACCTGGCTAGTAATGTCCACTTTGTCTTGTTCTACAGTATATAACTCTATAACCTGACTAGTAATGTCCACTTTGTCTTGTTCTACAGTATATAACTCTATAACCTGACTAGTAATGTCCACTTTGTCTTGTTCTACAGTATATAACTCTATAA
The DNA here is from genome assembly GCF_964263955.1 of Coregonus lavaretus. Lineage (NCBI taxonomy): Eukaryota > Metazoa > Chordata > Actinopteri > Salmoniformes > Salmonidae > Coregonus > Coregonus lavaretus. Next base: position 538,403 of record NC_140026.1, on the reverse strand, counting down.
CCTGACTAGTAATGTCCACTTTGTCTTGTTCTACAGTATATAACTCTATAACCTGACTAGTAATGTCCACTTTGTCTTGTTCTACAGTATATAACTCTATAACCTGACTAGTAATGTCCACTTTGTCTTGTTCTACAGTATATAACTCTATAACCTGACTAGTAATGTCCACTTTGTCTTGTTCTACAGTATATAACTCTATAACCTGACTAGTAATGTCCACTTTGTCTTGTTCTACAGTATATAACTCTATAACCTGACTAGTAATGTCCACTTTGTCTTGTTCTACAGTATATAACTCTATAACCTGACTAGTAATGTCCACTTTGTCTTGTTCTACAGTATATAACTCTACATCTCTTTTCTAACCTGACCAGGTGCCAAGTTTGTGGACAACTACAAGGATGGAATCATTCAAGGCGTTACCAATGTGATGCCCATAGTATTTGAGCTGTTCAATGAGGAGTTGTACACCATGAAGACCCAGACGACCAGCAAGGACCAGATGACACTGTTGTACGAGGCCCTGGACTCAAGAGGGAAAGAGGTTAAATCAAACTTTTACAGGATTCTACTGGATCTGGAACCTGACCTTGTCATAGACCTGGGTAAGAACCTCTTATAAATACTATAAAAATGTTTTTACTCTTTCATTATGGGGTATTGTGTGTATCTTGAGGGACAAAAAACAATTTAGTCAATTTTAGAATAAGGCTGTAACTTAACAAAATGTGGAAAAAGTAAAGGGGTCTGAATACTTTCCGAATGCACTGTATCATTGGAATATAAACCTTATCTAGTCTATCACCTGGGTAAGAACCTCTCTACCTCTGGTTACATATCACTGGAATATAAACCTTATCTAGTCTATCACCTGGGTAAGAACCTCTACCTCTGGTTACATATCACTGGAATATAAACCTTATCTAGTCTATCACCTGGGTAAGAACCTCTCTACATCTGGTTACATATCACTGGAATATAAACCTTATCTAGTCTATCACCTGGGTAAGAACCTCTCTACCTCTGGTTACATATCACTGGAATATAAACCTTATTTAGTCTATCACCTGGGTAAGAACCTCTCTACCTCTGGTTACATATCACTGGAATATAAACCTTATCTAGTCTATCACCTGTGTAAGAACCTCTCTACCTCTGGTTACATATCACTGGAATATAAACCTTATCTAGTCTATCACCTGGGTAAGAACCTCTCTACCTCTGGTTACATATCACTGGAATATAAACCTTATCTAGTCTATCACCTGGGTAAGAACCTCTCTACCTCTGGTTACATATCACTGGAATATAAACCTTATCTAGTCTATCACCTGGGTAAGAACCTCTCTACCTCTGGTTACATATCACTGGAATATAAACCTTATCTAGTCTATCACCTGGGTAAGAACCTCTCTACCTCTGGTTACATATCACTGGAATATAAACCTTATCTAGTCTATCACCTGGGTAAGAACCTCTCTACCTCTGGTTACATATCACTGGAATATAAACCTTATCTAGTCTATCACCTGGGTAAGAACCTCTCTACCTCTGGTTACATATCACTGGAATATAAACCTTATCTAGTCTATCACCTGGGTAAGAACCCCTCTACCTCTGGTTACATATCACTGGAATATAAACCTTATCTAGTCTATCACCTGGGTAAGAACCTCTCTACCTCTGGTTACATATCACTGGAATATAAACCTTATCTAGTCCATCACCTGGGTAAGAACCTCTCTACCTCTGGTTACATATCACTGGAATATAAACCTTATCTAGTCTATCACCTGGGTAAGAACCTCTCTACCTCTGGTTACATATCACTGGAATATAAACCTTATCTAGTCTATCACCTGGGTAAGAACCTCTCTACCTCTGTTGGTTACATATCACTGTAATATAAACCTTATCTAGTCTATCACCTGGGTAAGAACCTCTCTACATCTGGTTACATATCTATACTGGGTAGAGAGGAACCAGGCTCTGAGGGGTGACCAGTCCTCTACTGGCTGTACTGGGTAGAGAGGAACCAGGCTCTGAGGGGTGACCAGTCATCTACTGGCTGTACTGGGTAGACCAGAGGAACCAGGCTCTGAGGGGTGACCAGTCCTTTACTGGCTATACTGGGTAGACCAGAGGAACCAGGCTCTGAGGGATGACCAGTCCTCTACTGGCTGTACTGGGTAGACCAGAGGAACCAGGCTCTGAGGGGTGGCCAGTCCTCTACTGTCTGTACTGGGTAGACCAGAGGAACCAGGCTCTGAGGGGTGACCAGTCCTCTACTGGCTGTACTGGGTAGAGAGGAACCAGGCTCTGAGGGGTGACCAGCCCTCTACTGGCTGTACTGGGTAGCCCAGAGGAACCAGGCTCTGAGGGGTGACCAGTCCTCTACTGGCTGTACTGGGTAGAGAGGAACCAGGCTCTGAGGGGTGACCAGTCCTCTACTGGCTGTACTGGGTAGAGAGGAACCAGGCTCTGAGGGGTGACCAGTCCTCTACTGGCTGTACTGGGTAGAGAGGAACCAGGCTCTGAGGGGTGACCAGTCCTCTACTGGCTGTACTGGGTAGAGAGGAACCAGGCTCTGAGGGGTGGCCAGTCCTCTACTGGCTGTACTGGGTAGACCAGAGGAACCAGGCTCTGATGGGTGACCAGTCCTCTACTGGCTGTACTGGGTAGAGAGGAACCAGGCTCTGAGGGGTGACCAGTCCTCTAGTGGCTGTACTGGGTAGACCTAAGGAACCAGGCTCTGAGGGGTGACCAGTCCTCTACTGGCTGTACTGGGTAGAGAGGAACCAGGCTCTGAGGGGTGACCAGTCCTCTACTGGTTGTACTGGGTAGACCAGAGGAACCAGGCTCTGAGGGGTGGCCAGTCCTCTACTGGCTGTACTGGGTAGACCAGAGGAAAAAGGCTCTGAGGGGTGACCAGTCCTCTGCTGGCTGTACTGGGTAGACCAGAGGAACCAGGATCTGAGGGGTGACCAGTCCTCTACTGGCTGTACTGGGTAGACCAGAGGAACCCGGCTCTGAGGGGTGACCAGTCCTCTACTGGCTGTACTGGGTAGAGAGGAACCAGGCTCTGAGGGGTGACCAGTCCTCTACTGGCTGTACTGGGTAGACCAGATGAACCAGGCTCTGAGGGGTGACCAGTCCTCTACTGGCTGTACTGGGTAGACCAGAGGAACCAGTCTCTGAGGGGTGACCAGTCCTCTACTGGCTGTACTGGGTAGACCAGAGGAACCAGGCTCTGAGGGGTGACCAGTCCTCTACTGGCTGTACTGGGTAGACCAGAGGAACCAGGCTCTGAGGGGTGACCAGTCCTCTACTGGCTGTACTGGGTAGAGAGGAACCAGGCTCTGAGGGGTGACCAGTCTTCTACTGGCTGTACTGAGTAGAGAGGAACCAGACTCTGAGGAGTGACCAGTCCTCTACTGGCTGTACTGGGTAGACCAGAGGAACCAGGCTCTGAGGGGTGACCAGTCCTCTACTGGCTGTACAGGGTAGACCAGAGGAACCAGGCTCTGAGGGGTGACCAGTCCTCTACTGGCTGTACTGGGTAGAGAGGAACCAGGCTCTGAGGGGTGACCAGTCTTCTACTGGCTGTACTGAGTAGAGAGGAACCAGACTCTGAGGAGTGACCAGTCCTCTACTGGCTGTACTGGGTAGACCAGAGGAACCAGGCTCTGAGGGGTGACCAGTCCTCTACTGGCTGTACTGGGTAGACCAGAGGAAAAAGGCTCTGAGGGGTGACCAGTCCTCTGCTGGCTGTACTGGGTAGACCAGAGGAACCAGGATCTGAGGGGTGACCAGTCCTCTACTGGCTGTACTGGGTAGACCAGAGGAACCCGGCTCTGAGGGGTGACCAGTCCTCTACTGGCTGTACTGGGTAGAGAGGAACCAGGCTCTGAGGGGTGACCAGTCCTCTACTGGCTGTACTGGGTAGACCAGATGAACCAGGCTCTGAGGGGTGACCAGTCCTCTACTGGCTGTACTGGGTAGACCAGAGGAACCAGTCTCTGAGGGGTGACCAGTCCTCTACTGGCTGTACTGGGTAGACCAGAGGAACCAGGCTCTGAGGGGTGACCAGTCCTCTACTGGCTGTACTGGGTAGACCAGAGGAACCAGGCTCTGAGGGGTGACCAGTCCTCTACTGGCTGTACTGGGTAGAGAGGAACCAGGCTCTGAGGGGTGACCAGTCTTCTACTGGCTGTACTGAGTAGAGAGGAACCAGACTCTGAGGAGTGACCAGTCCTCTACTGGCTGTACTGGGTAGACCAGAGGAACCAGGCTCTGAGGGGTGACCAGTCCTCTACTGGCTGTACAGGGTAGACCAGAGGAACCAGGCTCTGAGGGGTGACCAGTCCTCTACTGGCTGTACTGGGTAGAGATGAACCAGGCTCTGAGGGGTGACCAGTCCTCTACTGGCTGTACTGGGTAGACCAGAGGAACCAGGATCTGAGGGGTGACCAGTCCTCTACTGTCTGTACTGGGTAGACCAGAGGAACCAGGCTCTTAGGGGTGACCAGTCCTCTACTGTTTGTACTGGGTAGACCAGAGGAACCAGGCTCTGAGGGGTGACCAGTCCTCTACTGGCTGTACTTGGTAGAGAGGAACCAGGCTCTGAGGGGTGACCAGTCCTCTACTGGCTGTTCTGGGTAGACCAGAGGAACCAGGCTCTGAGGGTTGACCAGTCCTCTACTGGCTGTACTGGGTAGAGAGGAACCAGGCTCTGAGGGGTGACCAGTCCTCTACTGGCTGTACTGAGTAGAGAGGAACCAGGCTCTGAGGAGTGACCAGTCCTCTACTGGCTGTACTGGGTAGAGAGGAACCTGGCTCTGAGGGGTGACCAGTCCTCTACTGGCTGTACTGGGTAGACCAGAGGAACCAGGCTCTGAGGGGTGACCAGACCCTTTACTGGCTGTACTGGGTAGACCAGAGGTACCAGGCTCTGAGGGGTGACCAGTCCTCTACTGGCTGTACTGGGTAGACCAGAGGAACCAGGCTCTGAGGGGTGACCAGTCCTCTACTGGCTAAACTGGGTAGAGAGGAACCAGGCTCTGAGTGGTGACCAGTCCTCTACTGGCTGTACTGGGTAGACCAGAGGAACCAGGCTCTGAGGGGTGACCAGTCCTCTACTGGCTGTACTGGGTAGACCAGAGGAACCAGGCTCTGAGGGGTGACCAGTCCTCTACTGGCTGTACTGGGTAGACCAGAGGAACCAGGCTCTGAGGGGTGACCAGTCCTCTACTGGCTGTACTGGGTAGAGAGGAACCAGGTTCTGAGGGGTGACCAGTCCTCTACTGGCTGTACTGGGTAGGGAGGAACCAGGCTCTGAGGGGTGACCAGTCCTCTACTGGCTGTACTGGGGAGACCAGAGGAACCAGGCTCTGAGGGGTGACCAGTCCTCTACTGGCTGTACTGGCTAGACCAGAGGAACCAGCCTCTGAGGGGTGACCAGTCCTCTACTGGCTGTACTGGGTAGACCAGAGGAACCAGGCTCTGAGGGGTGACCAGTCCTCTACTGGCTGTACTGGATAGGGAGGAACCAGGCTCTGAGGGGTGACCAGTCCTCTACTGGCTGTACTGGGTAGACCAGAGGAACCAGGCTCTGAGGGGTGACCAGTCCTCTACTGGCTGTACTGGGTGGAGAGGAACCAGGCTATGAGGGGTGACCAATCCTCTACTGGCTGTACTGGGTAGACCAGAGGAACCAGGCTCTGAGGGGTGACCAGTCCTCTACTGGCTGTACTGGGTAGAGAGGAACCAGGCTCTGAGGGGTGACCAGTCCTCTACTGGCTGTACTGGGTAGACCAGAGGAACCAGGCTCTGAGGGGTGACCAGTCCTCTACTGGCTGTACTGGGTAGAGAGGAACCAGGCTCTGAGGGGTGGCCAGTCCTCTACTGGCTGTACTGGGTAGACAAGAGGAACCAGGCTCTGAGGGGTGACCAGTCCTCTACTGGCTGTACTGGGTAGACCAGAGGAACCAGGATCTGAGGGGTGACCAGTCCTCTACTGGCTGTACTGGGTAGAGAGGAACCAGGCTCTGAGGGGTGACCAGTCCTCTACTGGCTTACTGGGTAGACCAGAGGAACCAGGCTCTGAGGGGTGACCAGTCCTCTACTGGCTGTACTGGGTAGAGAGGAACCAGGCTCTGAGGGGTGACCAGTCTTCTACTGGCTGTACTGAGTAGAGAGGAACCAGACTCTGAGGAGTGACCAGTCCTCTACTGGCTGTACTGGGTAGACCTGAGGAACCAGGCTCTGAGGGGTAACCAGTCCTCTACTGGCTGTACTGGGTAGACCAGAGGAACCAGGCTCTGAGTGGTGACCAGTCCTCTACTGGCTGTACTGGGTAGACCAGAGGAACCAGGCTCTGAGGGGTGACCAGTCCTCTACTGGCTGTACTGGGTAGAGAGGAACCAGGCTCTGAGGGGTGACCAGTCCTCTACTGGCTGTACTGGGTAGAGAGGAACCTGGCTTTGAGGGGTGACCAGGCCTCTACTGGCTGTACTGGGTAGAACAGAGGAACCAGGCTCTGAGGGGTAACCATTCCTATACTGGCTGTACTGGGTAGAGAGGAACCAGGCTCTGAGGGGTGACCAGTCCTCTACTGTCTGTACTGGGTAGACCAGAGGAACCAGGCTCTGAGGGTTGACCAGTCCTCTACTGGCTGTACTGGGTAGAGAGGAACCAGGCTATGAGGGGTGACCAATCCTCTACTGGCTGTACTGGGTAGACCAGAGGAACCAGGCTCTGAGGGGTGACCAGTCCTCTACTGGCTGTACTGGGTAGAGAGGAACCAGGCTATGAGGGGTGACCAATCCTCTACTGGCTGTACTGGGTAGACCAGAGGAACCAGGCTCTGAGGGGTGACCAGTCCTCTACTGGCTGTACTGGGTAGACCAGAGGAACCAGGCTCTGAGGTGTGGCCAGTCCTCTACTGGCTGTACTGGGTAGACCAGAGGAACCAGGCTCTGAGGGGTGACCAGTACTCTACTGGCTGTACAGGGTAGACCAGAGGAACCAGGCTCTGAGGGGTGATCAGTCCTCTACTGGCTGTACTGGGTAGAGATGAACCAGGCTCTGAGGGGTGACCAGTCCTCTACTGGCTGTACTGGGTAGACCAGAGGAACCAGGATCTGAGGGGTGACCAGTCCTCTACTGTCTGTACTGGGTAGACCAGAGGAACCAGGCTCTTAGGGGTGACCAGTCCTCTACTGTTTGTACTGGGTAGACCAGAGGAACCAGGCTCTGAGGGGTGACCAGTCCTCTACTGGCTGTACTTGGTAGAGAGGAACCAGGCTCTGAGGGGTGACCAGTCCTCTACTGGCTGTTCTGGGTAGACCAGAGGAACCAGGCTCTGAGGGTTGACCAGTCCTCTACTGGCTGTACTGGGTAGAGAGGAACCTGGCTCTGAGGGGTGACCAGTCCTCTACTGGCTGTACTGGGTAGACCAGAGGAACCAGGCTTTGAGGGGTGACCAGACCTCTACTGGCTGTACTGGGTAGACCAGAGGTACCAGGCTCTGAGGGGTGACCAGTCCTCTACTGGCTGTACTGGGTAGACCAGAGGAACCAGGCTCTGAGGGGTGACCAGTCCTCTACTGGCTAAACTGGGTAGAGAGGAACCAGGCTCTGAGTGGTGACCAGTCCTCTACTGGCTGTACTGGGTAGACCAGAGGAACCAGGCTCTGAGGGGTGACCAGTCCTCTACTGGCTGTACTGGGTAGAGAGGAACCAGGCTCTGAGGGATGACCAGTCCTCTACTGGCTGTACTGGGTAGACCAGAGGAACCAGGCTCTGAGGGGTGACCAGTCCTCTACTGGCTGTACTTGGTAGAGAGGAACCAGGCTCTGAGGGGTTACCAGTCCTCTACTGGCTGTACTGGGTAGACCAGAGGAACCAGGCTCTGAGGGGTGACCAGTCCTCTACTGGCTGTACTGGGTAGAGAGGAACCAGGTTCTGAGGGGTGACCAGTCCTCTACTGGCTGTACTGGGTAGGGAGGAACCAGGCTCTGAGGGGTGACCAGTCCTCTACTGGCTGTACTGGGGAGACCAGAGGAACCAGGCTCTGAGGGGTGACCAGTCCTCTACTGGCTGTACTGGGTAGACCAGAGGAACCAGCCTCTGAGGGGTGACCAGTCCTCTACTGGCTGTACTGGGTAGACCAGAGGAACCAGGCTCTGAGGGGTGACCAGTCCTCTACTGGCTGTACTGGATAGGGAGGAACCAGGCTCTGAGGGGTGACCAGTCCTCTACTGGCTGTACTGGGTAGACCAGAGGAACCAGGCTCTGAGGGGTGACCAGTCCTCTACTGGCTGTACTGGGTAGAGAGGAACCAGGCTATGAGGGGTGACCAATCCTCTACTGGCTGTACTGGGTAGACCAGAGGAACCAGGCTCTGAGGGGTGACCAGTCCTCTACTGGCTATACTGGGTAGAGAGGAACCAGGCTCTGAGGGGTGACCAGTCCTCTACTGGCTGTACTGGGTAGACCAGAGGAACCAGGATCTGAGGGATGACCAGTCCTCTACTGGCTGTACTGGGTAGACCAGAGGAACCAGGCTCTGAGGGGTGACCAGTCCTCTACTGGCTGTACTGGGTAGAGAGGAACCAGGCTCTGAGGGGTGACCAGTCCTCTACTGGCTGTACTGGGTAGAGAGGAACCAGGCTCTGAGGGGTGGCCAGTCCTCTACTGGCTGTACTGGGTAGAGAGGAACCAGGCTCTGAGGGGTGACCAGTCCTCTACTGGCTTACTGGGTAGACCAGAGGAACCAGGCTCTGAGGGGTGACCAGTCCTCTACTGGCTGTACTGGGTAGAGAGGAACCAGGCTCTGAGGGGTGACCAGTCCTCTACTGGCTGTACTGAGTAGAGAGGAACCAGACTCTGAGGAGTGACCAGTCCTCTACTGGCTGTACTGGGTAGACCTGAGGAACCAGGCTCTGAGGGGTAACCAGTCCTCTACTGGCTGTACTGGGTAGACCAGAGGAACCAGGCTCTGAGTGGTGACCAGTCCTCTACTGGCTGTACTGGGTAGACCAGAGGAACCAGGCTTTGAGGGGTGACCAGTCCTCTACTGGCTGTACTGGGTAGAAAGGAACCAGGCTCTGAGGGGTGACCAGTCCTCTACTGGCTGTACTGGGTAGAGAGGAACCTGGCTTTGAGGGGTGACCAGTCCTCTACTGGCTGTACTGGGTAGAACAGAGGAACCAGGCTCTGAGGGGTAACCAGTCCTATACTGGCTGTACTGGGTAGAGAGGAACCAGGCTCTGAGGGGTGACCAGTCCTCTACTGGCTGTATTGGGTAGACCAGAGGAACCAGGCTCTGAGGGGTGACCAGTCCTCTACTGGCTGTACTGGGTAGAGAGGAACCAGGCTCTGAGGGGTGACCAGTCCTCTACTGGCTATACTAGGTAGAGAGGAACCAGGCTCTGAGGGGTGACAAGTCCTCTACTGGCTGTACTGGGTAGGGAGGAACCAGGCTCTGAGGGGTGACCAGTCCTCTACTGGCTGTACTGGGTAGGTAGGAACCAGGCTCTGAGGGGTGACCAGTCCTCTACTGGCTGTACTGGGTAGGTAGGAACCAGGCTCTGAGGGGTGACCAGTCCTCTACTGGCTGTACTGGGTATACCAGAGGAACCAGGCTCTGAGGGGTGACCAGTCCTCTACTGGCTGTACTGGGTAGAGAGGAACCAGGTTCTGAGGGGTGACCAGTCCTCTACTGGCTGTACTGGGTAGGGAGGAACCAGGCTCTGATGGGTGACCAGTCCTCTACTGGCTGTACTGGGTAGGGAGGAACCAGGCTCTGAGGGGTGACCAGTCCTCTACTGGCTTTACTGGGGAGACCAGAGGAACCAGGCTCTGAGGGGTGACCAGTCCTCTACTGGCTGTACTGGGTAGACCAGAGGAACCAGCCTCTGAGGGGTGACCAGACCTCTACTGGCTATATAGGGTAGACCAGAGGAACCAGGCTCTGAGGGGTGACCAGTCCTCTACTGGCTGTACTGGGTAGAGAGGAACCAGGCTCTGAGGAGTGACCAGTCCTCTACTGGCTGTACTGGGTAGACCAGAGGAACCAGGCTCTGAGGGGTGACCAGTCCTCTACTGTCTGTACTGGGTAGAACAGAGGAACCAGGCTCTTAGGGGTGACCAGTCCTCTACTGTCTGTACTGGGTAGACCAGAGGAACCAGGCTCTGAGGGTTGACCAGTCCTCTACTGGCTGTACTGGGTAGAGAGGAACCAGGCTATGAGGGGTGACCAATCCTCTACTGGCTGTACTGGGTAGACCAGAGGAACCAGGCTCTGAGGGGTGACCAGTCCTCTACTGGCTGTACTGGGTAGACCAGAGGAACCAGGCTCTTAGGGGTGACCAGTCCTCTACTGGCTGTACTGGGTAGACCAGAGGAACCAGGCTCTGAGGGGTGACCAGTCCTCTACTGGCTGTACTTGGTAGAGAGGAACCAGGCTCTTAGGGGTGACCAGTCCTCTACTGGCTGTTCTGGGTAGACCAGAGGAACCAGGCTCTGAGGGTTGACCAGTCCTCTACTGGCTGTACTGGGTAGAGAGGAACCAGGCTCTGAGGGGTGACCAGTCCTCTACTGGCTGTACTGACTAGAGAGGAACCAGGCTCTGAGGAGTGACCAGTCCTCTACTGGCTGTACTGGGTAGAGAGGAACCTGGCTCTGAGGGGTGACCAGTCCTCTACTGGCTGTACTGGGTAGACCAGAGGAACCAGGCTCTGAGGGGTGACCAGACCTCTACTGGCTGTACTGGGTAGACCAGAGGTACCAGGCTCTGAGGGGTGACCAGTCCTCTACTGGCTGTACTGGGTAGACCAGAGGAACCAGGCTCTGAGGCGTGACCAGTCCTCTACTGGCTGTACTGGGTAGAGAGGAACCAGGCTCTGAGGGGTGACCAGTCCTCTACTGGCTAAACTGGGTAGAGAGGAACCAGGCTCTGAGTGGTGACCAGTCCTCTACTGGCTGTACTGGGTAGACCAGAGGAACCAGGCTCTGAGGGGTGACCAGTCCTCTACTGGCTGTACTGGGTAGAGAGGAACCAGGCTCTGAGGGGTGACCAGTCCTCTACTGGCTGTACTGGGTAGACCAGAGGAACCAGGCTCTGAGGGGTGACCAGTCCTCTACTGGCTGTACTGGGTAGAGAGGAACCAGGCTCTGAGGGGTTACCAGTCCTCTAATGGCTGTACTGGGTAGACCAGAGGAACCAGGCTCTGAGGGGTGACCAGTCCTCTACTGGCTGTACTGGGTAGACCAGATGAACCAGGCTCTGAGGGGTGGCCAGTCCTCTACTGGCTGTACTGGGTAGAGAGGAACCAGGCTCTGAGGGGTGACCAGTCCTCTACTGGCTGTACTGGGTAGACCAGAGGAACCAGGCTCTGAGGGGTGACCAGTCCTCTATTGGTTGTACTGGGTAGACCAGAGGAACCAGGCTCTGAGGGGTGGCCAGTCCTCTACTGGCTGTACTGGGTAGACCAGAGGAACCAGGCTCTGAGGGGTGACCAGTCCTCTACTGGCTGTACTGGGTAGACCAGAGGAACCAGGCTCTGAGGGGTGACCAGTCCTCTACTGGCTAAACTGGGTAGAGAGGAACCAGGCTCTGAGTGGTGACCAGTCCTCTACTGGCTGTACTGGGTAGACCAGAGGAACCAGGCTCTGAGGGGTGACCAGTCCTCTACTGGCTGTACTGGGTAGAGAGGAACCAGGCTCTGAGAGGTGACCAGTCCTCTACTGGCTGTACTGGGTAGAACAGAGGAACCAGGCTCTGAGGGGTGACCAGTCCTCTACTGGCTGTACTGGGTAGACCAGAGGAACCTGGCTCTGAGGGGTGGCCAGTCCTCTACTGGCTGTACTGGGTAGAGAGGAACCAGACTCTGAGGGGTGACCAGTCCTCTACTGGCTGTACTGGGTAGAACAGAGGAACCAGGCTCTGAGGGGTGACCAGTCCTCTACTGGCTGTACTAGGTAGAACAGAGGAACCAGGCTCTGAGGGGTGGCCAGTCCTCTACTGGCTGTACTGGGTAGACCAGAGGAACCAGGCTCTGAGTGGTGACCAGTCCTCTACTGGCTGTACTGGGTAGACCAGAGGAACCAGGCTCTGAGGGGTGACCAGTCCTCTACTGGCTGTACTGGGTAGAGAGGAACCAGGCTCTGAGGGGTGACCAGTCCTCTACTGGCTGTACTGGGTAGACCAGAGGAACCAGGCTCTGAGGGGTGACCAGTCCTCTACTGGCTGTACTGGGTAGAGAGGAACCAGACTCTGAGGGGTGACCAGTCCTCTACTGGCTGTACTGGGTAGACCAGAGGAACCAGGCTCTGAGGGGTGACCAGTCCTCTACTGGCTGTACTGGGTAGACCAGAGGAACCAGGCTCTGAGGGGTGACCAGTCCTCTACTGGCTGTACTGGGTAGACCAGAGGAACCAGGCTCTGAGGGTTGGCCAGCAGGGTTAGATAATATCATGATGGTTTTAGAAGGTGTTAACATGACTTCTAACTGAATTTCTGTTTTTTAGGACCATCCACATATTCAGATGAGGATCTACTTTACCTTAGTAAGTAGTGTGTTTGTGTCTGATTTGTCTGCCTACCTGTCTGTCTGTCAATGTTCCTGTCTGTCTGTTTTGGTGGCAATATGAGTGAATATATTCCCCCTCCCTCTAGATACACTTCATAACCTGTCTGGACATCTGGGTAAGTGTTGTCAGTGTGGGTTTACTATCTTCATGTAATGTTCAACATTACCAACATTATCAAATGAAATAGAGGACATTTAGTCTTTGTCTTCATGTTCTTGTAACCAGAATACATCATGTTTTTATATTCTCTGTCTTCTGTCTACAGAGAGGATCAGAAAACAGAGGGGTGAGTTGTCTGTTGAAGTCTGTATACTTGCACAACTGCATGCAATTATTTCATTGATTTAAGTAAAAACACTTTCCTTAAAAACAATATACTTCATGAATCTCTTGATTCAGTAATTATTTCATGGGTAGACCAGAGGAACCAGGCTCTGAGGGGTGACCAGTCCTCTACTGGCTGTACTGGGTAGAGAGGAACCAGGCTCTGAGGGGTGACCAGTCCTCTACTGGCTGTACTGGGTAGACCAGAGGAACCAGGCTCTGAGGGGTGACCAGTCCTCTACTGGCTGTACTGGGTAGAGAGGAACCAGGCTCTGAGGGGTGACCAGTCCTCTACTGGCTGTACTGGGTAGAGAGGAACCAGGCTCTGAGGGGTGACCAGTCCTCTACTGGCTGTACTGGGTAGAGAGGAACCAGGCTCTGAGTGGTGACCAGTCCTCTACTGGCTGTACTGGGTAGACCAGAGGAACCAGGCTCTGAGGGGTGACCAGTCCTCTACTGGCTGTACTGGGTAGACCAGAGGAACCAGGCTCTGAGGGGTGACCAGTCCTCTACTGGCTGTACTGGGTAGACCAGAGGAACCAGGGTCTGAGAGGTGACCAGTCCTCTACTGGCTGTACTGGGTAGACCAGAGGAACCAGGCTCTGAGAGGTGACCAGTCCTCTACTGGCTGTACTGGGTAGACCAGAGGAACCAGGCTCTGAGGGGTGACCAGTCCTCTACTGGCTGTACTGGGTAGAGAGGAACCAGGCTATGAGGGGTGACCAGTCCACTACTGGCTGTACTGGGTAGACCAGAGGAACCAGGCTCTGAGGGGTGACCAGTCCTCTACTGGCTGTACTGGGTAGACCAGAACCAGGCTCTGAGGGGTGACCAGTCCTCTACTGGCTGTACTGGGTAGAGAGGAACCAGGCTCTGAGGGGTGACCAGTCCTCTACTGGCTGTGCTGGGTAGAGAGGAACCAGGCTCTGAGGGGTGGCCAGTCCTCTACTGGCTGCACTGGGTAGACCAGAGGAACCAGGCTCTGAGGGGTGACCAGTCCTCTACTGGCTGAACTGGGTAGAGAGGAACCAGGCTCTGAGGGGTGACCAGTCCTCTACTGGCTGTACTGGGTAGGGAGGAACCAGGCTCTGATGGGTGACCAGTCCTCTACTGGCTGTACTGGGTAGACCAGAGGAACCAGGCTCTGAGGGGTGACCAGTCCTCTACTGGCTGTGCTGGGTAGACCAGAGGAACCAGGCTCTGAGGGGTGACCAGCAGGGTTAGATAATATCATGATGGTTTTAGAAGGTGTTAACATGACTTCTAACTGAATCTCTGTTTTTTTAGGATCATCCACATATTCAGATGAGGATCTACTTTACCTTTGTAAGTAGTGTGTTTGTGTCTTATTTGTCTGCCTACCTGTCTGTCTGTCAATGTTCCTGTCTGTCTGTTTTGGTGGCAATATGAGTGAATATATTCCCCCTCCCTCTAGATGAACTTATTAACCTGTCTGGACATCTGGGTAAGTGTTGTCAGTGTGGGTTTACTATCTTCATGTAATGTTCAACATTACCAACATTATCAAATGAAATAGAGGACATTTAGTCTTTGTCTTCATGTTCTTGTAACCAGAATACATCATGTTTTTATTTTCTCTGTCTTCTGTCTACAGAGAGGATCAGAAAACAGAGGAGTGAGTTGTCTGTTGAAGTCTGTGTGCTTACTATCTTCATGTAATGTTCAACATTACCAACATTATCAAATGAAATAGAGGACATTTAGTCTTTGTCTTCATGTTCTTGTAACCAGAATACATCATGTTTTTATATTCTCTGTCTTCTGTCTACAGAGAAGGTCATAAAACAGAGGGGTGAGTTGTCTGTTGAAGTCTGTGTGCTTACTATCTTCATGTAATGTTCAACATTGTGGTCCTCTGTATCTCAGCTGGTAGAGCACAGCGCTTGTAACGCCAAGGTAGTGGGTTCGATCCCCGGGACCACCCATACACAAAAAAATAAAAAAATGTATGCACGCATGACTGTAAGTCGCTTTGGATAAAAGCGTCTGCTAAATGGCATATAAAAAATAAAAAATACAAAAACATTACCAACATTATCAAATGAAATAGAGGACATTTAGTCTTTGTCTTCATGTTCTTGTAACCAGAATACATCATGTTTTTATATTCTCTGTCTTCTGTCTACAGAGTGGATCAGAAAACAGAGGGGTGAGTTGTCTGTTGAAGTCTGTGTGCTTACTATCTTCATGTAATGTTCAACATTACCAACATTATCAAATGAAATAGAGGACATTTAGTCTTTGTCTTCATGTTCTTGTAACCAGAATACATCATGTTTTTATATTCTCTGTCTTCTGTCTACAGAGAGGATCAGAAAACAGAGGGGTGAGTTGTCTGTTGAAGTCTGTATACTTGCACAACTGCATGCAATTATTTCATTGATTTAAGTAAAAACACTTTCCTTAAAAACAAAATACTTCATGAATCTCTTGATTCAGTAATTATTTCATGGGTAGCCCAGAGGAACCAGTCTCTGAGGGGTGACCAGTCCTCTACTGGCTGTACTGGGTAGAGAGGAACCAGGCTCTGAGGGGTGACCAGTCCTCTACTGGCTGTGCTGGGTAGACCAGAGGAACCAGGCTCTGAGGGGTGACCAGTCCTCTACTGGCTGTACTGGGTAGAGAGGAACCAGGCTCTGAGGGGTGACCAGTCCTCTACTGGCTGTGCTGGGTAGACCAGAGGAACCAGGCTCTGAGGGGTGACCAGTCCTCTACTGGCTGTACTGGGTAGAGAGGAACCAGGCTCTGAGGGGTGACCAGTCCTCTACTGGCTGTACTGGGTAGACCAGAGGAACCAGGCTCTGAGGGGTGACCAGTCCTCTACTGGCTGTACTGGGTAGACCAGAGGAACCAGGCTCTGAGGGGTGACCAGTCCTCTACTGGCTGTACTGGGTAGACCAGAGGAACCAGCCTCTGAGGGGTGACCAGTCCTCTACTGGCTGTACTGGGTAGACCAGAACCAGGCTCTGAGGGGTGACCAGTCCTCTACTGGCTGTACTGGGTAGAGAGGAACCAGGCTCTGAGGGGTGACCAGTCCTCTACTGGCTGTACTGGGTAGAGAGGAACCAGGCTCTGAGGGGTGGCCAGTCCTCTACTGGCTGTACTGGGTAGACCAGAGGAACCAGGCTCTGAGGGGTGACCAGTCCTCTACTGGCTGTACTGGGTAGACCAGAACCAGGCTCTGAGGGGTGACCAGTCCTCTACTGGCTGTACTGGGTAGACCAGAGGAACCAGGCTCTGAGGGGTGACCAGTCCTCTACTGGCTGTACTGGGTAGACCAGAGGAACCAGGCTCTGAGGGGTGACCAGTCCTCTACTGGCTGTACTGGGTAGAGAGGAACCAGGCTCTGAGGGGTGACCAGTCCTCTACTGGCTGTACTGGGTAGACCAGAGGAACCAGGCTCTGAGGGGTGACCAGTCCTCTACTGGCTGTACTGGGTAGACCAGAGGAACCAGGCTCTGAGGGGTGACCAGTCCTCTATTGGCTGTACTGGGTAGAGAGGAACCAGGCTCTGAGGGGGTGACCAGTCCTCTACTGGCTGTACTGGGTAGACCAGAGGAACCAGGTTCTGAGGGGTGACCAGTCCTCTACTGGCTGTACTGGGTAGACCAGAGGAACCAGGCTATGAGGGGTGACCAGTCCTCTACTGGCTGTACTGGGTAGACCAGAGGAACCAGGCTCTGAGGGGGTGACCAGTCCTCTACTGTCTGTACTGGGGAGACCAGAGGAACCAGGCTCTGAGGGGTGACCAGTCCTCTACTGGCTGTACTGGGTAGACCAGAGGAACCAGGCTCTGAGGGGTGACCAGTCCTCTACTGGCTGTACTGGGTAGACCAGAGGAACCAGGCTCTGAGGGGTGACCAGTCCTCTACTGGCTGTACTGGGTAGAGAGGAACCAGGCTCTGAGGGGTGACCAGCAGGGTTAGATAATATCATGATGGTTTTAGAAGGTGTTAACATGACTTCTAACTGAATCTCTGTTTTTTTAGGATCATCCACATATTCAGATGAGGAACTACTTTACCTTTGTAAGTAGTGTGTTTGTGTCTGATTTGTCTGCCTACCTGTCTGTCTGTCAATGTTCCTGTCTGTCTGTTTTGGTGGCAATATGAGTGAATATATTCCCCCTCCCTCTAGATGAACTTAATAACCTGTCTGGACATCTGGGTAAGTGTTGTCAGTGTGGGTTTACTATCTTCATGTAATGTTCAACATTACCAACATTATCAAATGAAATAGAGGACATTTAGTCTTTGTCTTCATGTTCTTGTAACCAGAATACATCATGTTTTTATATTCTCTGTCTTCTGTCTACAGAGAGGATCAGAAAACAGAGGGGTGAGTTGTCTGTTGAAGTCTGTGTGCTTACTATCTTCATGTAATGTTCAACATTACCAACATTATCAAATGAAATAGAGGACATTTAGTCTTTGTCTTCATGTTCTTGTAACCAGAATACATCATGTTTTTATATTCTCTGTCTTCTGTCTACAGAGGGGATCATAACACTGAGTGGTGAGTTGTCTGTTGAAGTCTGTGTGCTTACTATCTTCATGTAATGTTCAACATTACCAACATTATCAAATGAAATAGAGGACATTTAGTCTTTGTCTTCATGTTCTTGTAACCAGAATACATCATGTTTTTATATTCTCTGTCTTCTGTCTACAGAGAAGGTCATAAAACAGAGGGGTGAGTTGTCTGTTGAAGTCTGTGTGCTTACTATCTTCATGTAATGTTCAACATTACCAACATTATCAAATGAAATAGAGGACATTTAGTCTTTGTCTTCATGTTCTTGTAACCAGAATACATCATGTTTTTATATTCTCTGTCTTCTGTCTACAGAGAGGTTCAGAAAACAGATGGGTGAGTTGTCTGTTGAAGTCTGTGTGCTTACTATCTTCATGTAATTTTCAACATTACCATCATTATCAAATGAAATAGAGGACATTTAGTCTTTGTCTTCATGTTCTTGTAACCAGAATACATCATGTTTTTATATTCTCTGTCTTCTGTCTACAGAGAGGTTCAGAAAACAGAGCGGTGAGTTGTCTGTTGAAGTCTGTATACTTGCACAACTGCATGCAATTATTTCATTGATTTAAGTAAAAACACTTTCCTTAAAAACAATATACTTCATGAATCTCTTGATTCAGTAATTATTTCATGGGTAGACCAGAGGAACCAGGCTCTGAGGGGTGACCAGTCCTCTACTGGCTGTACTGGGTAGACCAGAGGAACCAGGCTCTGAGGGGTGACCAGTCCTCTACTGGCTGTACTGGGTAGAACAGAGGAACCAGGCTCTGAGGGGTGACCAGTCCTCTACTGGCTGTACTGAGTAGACCAGAGGAACCAGGCTCTGAGGGGTGACCAGTCCTCTACTGGCTGTACTGGGTAGACCAGAGGAACCAGGCTCTGAGGGGTGACCAGTCCTCTACTGGCTGTACTGGGTAGAGAGGAACCAGGCTCTGAGGGGTGACCAGTCCTCTACTGGCTGTACTGGGTAGACCAGAGGAACCAGGCTCTGAGGGGTGACCAGCAGGGTTAGATAATATCATGATGGTTTTAGAAGGTGTTAACATGACTTCTAACTGAATCTCTGTTTTTTTAGGACCATCCACATATTCAGATGAGGAACTACTTTACCTTAGTAAGTAGTGTGTTTGTGTCTGATTTGTCTGCCTACCTGTCTGTCTGTCAATGTTCCTGTCTGTCTGTTTTGGTGGCAATATGAGTGAATATATTCCCCCTCCCTCTAGATGAACTTCATAACCTGTCTGGACATCTGGGTAAGTGTTGTCAGTGTGGGTTTACTATCTTCATGTAATGTTCAACATTACCAAAATTATCAAATGAAATAGAGTACATTTAGTCTTTGTCTTCATGTTCTTGTAACCAGAATACATCATGTTTTTATATTCTCTGTCTTCTGTCTACAGAGAGGATCAGAAAACAGAGGGGTGAGTTGTCTGTTGAAGTCTGTATACTTGCACAACTGCATGCAATTACTTCATTGATTTAAGTAAAAACACTTTCCTTAAAAAAAATATACTTCATTAATCTCTTGATTCAGTAATTATTTCATGGGTAGACCAGAGGAACCAGGCTCTGAGGGGTGACCAGTCCTCTACTGGCTGTACTGGGTAGAGAGGAACCAGGCTCTGAGGGGTGACCAGTCCTCTACTGGCTGTACTGGGTAGAGAGGAACCAGGCTCTGAGGGGTGACCAGTCCTCTACTGGCTGTACTGGGTAGACCAGAGGAACCAGGCTCTGAGGGGTGACCAGTCCTCTACTGGCTGTACTGGGTAGACCAGAGGAACCAGACTCTGAGGGGTGACCAGTCCTCTACTGGCTGTACTGGGTAGACCAGAGGAACCAGGCTCTGAGTGGTGACCAGTCCTCTACTGGCTGTACTGGGTAGACCAGAGGAACCAGGCTCTGAGGGGTGACCAGTCCTCTACTGGCTGTACTGGGTAGACCAGAGGAACCAGGCTCTGAGGGGTGACCAGTCCTCTACTGGCTGTACTGGATAGAGAGGAACCAGGCTCTGAGGGGTGACCAGTCCTCTACTGGCTGTACTGGGTAGAGAGGAACCAGGCTCTGAGGGGTGACCAGTCCTCTACTGGCTGTACTGGGTAGACCAGAGGAACCAGGCTCTGAGGGGTGACCAGTCCTCTACTGGCTGTACTGGGTAGACCAGAGGAACCAGGCTCTGAGGGGTGACCAGTCCTCTACTGGCTGTACTGGGTAGAGAGGAACCAGGCTCTGAGGGGTGACCAGTCCTCTACTGGCTGTACTGGGTAGAGAGGAACCAGGCTCTGAGGGGTGACCAGTCCTCTACTGGCTGTACTGGGTAGACCAGAGGAACCAGGCTCTGAGGGGTGACCAGTCCTCTACTGGCTGTACTGGGTAGACCAGAGGAACCAGGCTCTGAGGGGTGACCAGTCCTCTACTGGCTGTACTGGGAAGATAGGAACCAGGCTCTGAGGGGTGACCAGTCCTCTACTGACTGTACTGGGTAGAGAGGAACCATGCTCTGAGGGGTGGCCAGTCCTCTACTGGCTGTACTGGGTAGAGAGGAACCAGGCTCTGAGGGGTGACCAGTCCTCTACTGGCTGTACTGGGTAGACCAGAGGAACCAGGCTCTGAGGGGTGACCAGTCCTCCACTGGTTGTACTGGGTAGACCAGAGGAACCAGGCTCTGAGGGGTGACCAGTCCTCTACTGGCTATACTGGGTAGAGAGGAACCAGGCCCTGAGGGGTGACCAGTCCTCTACTGGCTGTACTGGGTAGACCAGAGGAACCAGGCTCTGAGGGGTGACCAGTCCTCTACTGGCTGTACTGGGTAGACCAGAGGAACCAGGCTCTGAGGGGTGACCAGTCCTCTACTGGCTGTACTGGGTAGACCAGAGGAACCAGGCTCTGAGGGGTGACAAGTCCTCTACTGGCTGTACTGGGTAGAGAGGAACCAGGCTCTGAGGGGTGACCAGTCCTCTACTGGCTGTACTGGGTAGAGAGGAACCAGGCTCTGAGGGGTGGCCAGTCCTCTACTGGCTGTACTGGGTAGACCAGAGGAACCAGGCTCTGAGGGGTGACCAGTCCTCTACTGGCTGTACTGGGTAGACCAGAGGAACCAGGCTCTGAGGGGTGACCAGTCCTCCACTGGTTGTACTGGGTAGACCAGAGGAACCAGGCTCTGAGGGGTGACCAGTCCTCTACTGGCTATACTGGGTAGAGAGGAACCAGGCTCTGAGGGGTGACCAGTCCTCTACTGGCTGTACTGGGTAGACCAGAGGAACCAGGCTCTGAGGGGTGACCAGTCCTCTACTGGCTGTACTGGGTAGACCAGAGGAACCAGGCTCTGAGGGGTGACCAGTCCTCTACTGGCTGTACTGGGTAGACCAGAGGAACCAGGCTCTGAGGGGTGACCAGTCCTCTACTGTCTGTACTAGGTAGACCAGAGGAACCAGGCTCTGAGGGGTGACCAGTCCTCTACTGGCTGTACTGGGTAGACCAGAGGAACCAGGCTCTGAGGGGTGACCAGTCCTCTACTGGCTGTACTGGGTAGACCAGAGGAACCAGGCTCTGAGGGGTGACCAGTCCTCTACTGGCTGTACTGGGTAGAGAGGAACCAGGCTCTGAGGGGTGACCAGTCCTCTACTGGCTGTACTGGGTAGACCAGAGGAACCAGGCTCTGAGGGGTGACCAGTCCTCTACTGGCTGTACTGGGTAGACCAGAGGAACCAGGCTCTGAGGGGTGACCAGTCCTCTACTGGCTGTACTGGGTAGAGAGGAACCAGGCTCTGAGGGGTGGCCAGTCCTCTACTGGCTGTACTGGGTAGACCAGAGGAACCAGGCTCTGAGGGGTGACCAGTCCTCTACTGGTTGTACTGGTTAGACCAGAGGAACCAGGCTCTGAGGGGTGACTAGTCCTCTACTGGCTGTACTGGGTAGACCAGAGGAACCAGTCTCTGAGGGGTGACCAGTCCTCTACTGGCTGTACTGGGTAGACCAGAGGAACCAGGCTCTGAGGGGTGGCCAGTCCTCTACTGGCTGTACTGGGTAGAGAGGAACCAGGCTCTGAGGGGTGACCAGTCCTCTACTGGCTGTACTGGGTAGACCAGAGGAACCAGGCTCTGAGGGGTGGCCAGTCCTCTACTGGCTGTACTGGGTAGACCAGAGGAACCAGGCTCTGAGGGGTGACCAGTCCTCAACTGGCTGTACTGGGTAGACCAGAGGAACCAGGCTCTGAGGGGTGACCAGTCCTCTACTGGCTGTACTGGGTAGACCAGAGGAACCAGGCTCTGAGGGGTGACCAGCAGGGTTAGATAATATCATGATGGTTTTAGAAGGTGTTAACATGACTTCTAACTGAATCTCTGTTTTTTAGGACCATCCACAGATTCAGATGAGGAACTACTTTACCTTGGTAAGTAGTGTGTTTGTGTCTGATTTGTCTGCCTACCTGTCTGTCTGTCAATGTTCCTGTCTGTCTGTTTTGGTGGCAATATGAGTGAATATATTCACCCTCCCTCTAGATGCACTTCATAACCTGTCTGGACATCTGGGTAAGTGTTGTCAGTGTTGGTTTACTATCTTCATGTAATGTTCAAAATAACCAACATTATCAAATGAAATAGAGGACATTTAGTCTTTGTCTTCATGTTCTTGTAACCAGAATACATCATGTTTTTATATTCTCTGTCTTCTGTCTACAGAGAGGTTCAGAAAACAGAGGGGTGAGTTGTCTGTTGAAGTCTGTGTGCTTACTATCTTCATGTAATTTTCAACATTACCATCATTATCAAATGAAATAAAGGACATTTAGTCTTTGTCTTCATGTTCTTGTAACCAGAATACATTATGTTTTTATATTCTCTGTCTTCTGTCTACAGAGAGGATCAGAGAACAGAGGGGTGAGTTGTCTGTTGAAGTCTGTGTGCTTACTATCTTCATGTAATGTTCAACATTACCAACATTATCAAATGAAATAGAGGACATTTAGTCTTTGTCTTCATGTTCTTGTAACCAGAATACATCATGTTTTTATATTCTCTGTCTTCTGTCTACAGAGAAGGTCATAAAACTGAGCGGTGAGTTGTCTGTTGAAGTCTGTATACTTGCACAACTGCATGCAATTATTTCATTGATTTAAGTAAAAACACTTTCCTTAAAAACAATATACTTCATTAATCTCTTGATTCAGTAATTATTTCATGGGTAGACCAGAGGAACCAGGCTCTGAGGGGTGACCAGTCCTCTACTGGCTGTACTGGGTAGAGAGGAACCAGGCTCTGAGGGGTGACCAGTCCTCTACTGGCTGTACTGGGTAGACCAGAGGAACCAGGCTCTGAGGGGTGACCAGTCCTCTACTGGCTGTACTGGGTAGACCAGAGGAACCAGGCTCTGAGGGGTGACCAGTCCTCTACTGGCTGTACTGGGTAGACCAGAGGAACCAGGCTCTGAGGGGTGACCAGTCCTCTACTGGCTGTACTGGGTAGACCAGAGGAACCAGGCTCTGAGGGGTGACCAGTCCTCTACTGGCTGTACTGGGTAGACCAGAGGAACCAGGCTCTGAGGGGTGACCAGTCCTCTACTGGCTGTACTGGGTAGACCAGAGGAACCAGGCTCTTAGGGGTGACCAGTCCTCTACTGGCTGTACTGGGTAGACCAGAGGAACCAGGCTCTGAGGGGTGACCAGCAGGGTTAGATAATATCATGATGGTTTTAGAAGGTGTTAACATGACTTCTAACTGAATCTCTGTTTTTTTAGGACCATCCACAGATTCAGATGAGGAACTACTTTACCTTAGTAAGTAGTGTGTTTGTGTCTGATTTGTCTGCCTACCTGTCTGTCTGTCAATGTTCCTGTCTGTCTGTTTTGGTGGCAATATGAGTGAATATATTCCCCCTCCCTCTAGATCAGGGGTGTCAAACGTACGGCCCGCGGGCCGGATCAGGCCCGCAAACGGGTTTAATCCGGCCCGCGAGATGATTTAAAAAAAATAACAAAAATAAATATTGTTTTATTTTTTTTTTTGTATAAAAATGCGCTGCAATTTTTCAATAAAATAAACTGCTGTTCCAATTGCGTCCACTGGATGGCGCAATAGCAATTGTGTTAAGCAAGCAAACTGTTTATACCGGGGCAGAGCAAGTAGGTCAAGCACGTGCAGCCAATGAGCTACTTTGTTTTGCCCGCGATATTTATTACGGCTTCTACTTTTAACATTATGTGCTTTGGCACCCTCATTGCCCCAATATGTCTCTGTCAAAAAAGAGAAAAGTGGACGCAGAGTGCAGAGTGTTCCAAGAAAAATTGTCATCCTATTTAATCACGGAATTGAATGGGAAAGCTGTATGTTTGGTGTGTTCAGAGCATGTTGCAGTGCTGAAAGAATATAACCTTCGTCGCCACTATGTGAATCTTCATGCCGACAAATATGACAACTTTCAAGGACAGCGGAGATGAGAGAAGGTGAATGAACTGTTGGCGGGTCTGAAGAAACAGCAGTCTGTGTTTACTCACAGCCGAGACATCAGTGATGCTGCAGTGAAAGCTAGCTACCTCATTGCTAATGAAATCGCAGTGGCTTCAAAACCATTTAGTGAGGGTGAATTTGTAAAAACATGCATGATGAAGGCAGCGGAGATTGTGTGCCCTGAAAAGCGGCAGGCTTTTGCAAATATCAGCCTGACAAGAAACACAGTTGCAGACAGGATTTCCGATCTTTCAGTGGATTTGGACAGCCAGTTGAAGCAAAAAGTAAAGTCATTTATTGCGTTTTCGGTTGCAATTGATGAAAGCACGGACATTACAGATGTTGCACAACTGGCCATTTTTTCATCCGCGGAGTTGATGACACATTGACCGTCACCGAGGAGTTCGTGGAGTTGGTGCCGATGACAGATACAACGACAGCAGCTGATATTTTTACCGCACTCGTCGGCGCGCTGGACAGGGTCGGAGTGGACTGGTCCCGCGCTGTCAGCCTGGCTACAGATGGTGCGCCCTCAATGATCGGGAAAAAAGCAGGCGTTGTGACAAAGTTCAGAGAGAAAGTGCAATCTGCAAATGGAGGACGTGATTTTTTGACTTTTCACTGTATTTTGCACCAGGAGGCTTTGTGTTGCAAGTCATTAAAGATGGATAACGTAATGAAGGTGGTCATCCAAACTGTTAATTTCATCCGATCCAGAAGCCTGAATCACCGTCAGTTTGACAGCCTTCTCAGAGAGAAAGACCACATCTATGGCCTGCCATACCACACTGAGGTAAGATGGTTAAGCCGAGGTGCTGTGCTGAGGCGTTTCTTTGATTTACGAGAAGAAATTGAACAGTTCATGGAAGAAAAGGGCAAACCAGTGTTAGAATTTCATTCCGCAGAATGGATGCCGGACCTTGCATTTATGGTGGATGTTACAGAGCACCTGAATAACTTGAACAAACAGCTGCAAGGGCGCAACAAAGTTGTCACGCAGTATTATGACAGCATATGTTCTTTCAAGTTGAAGCTGTCATTGTGGGAGACGCAACTTGCCGGTGGTGATGCAGCTCACTTCCCCTGTCTGAAAAATGTGTGCGCGACCCAACATGTGGCAGACATGAAGCGGTTCAAAGATAAAATAACGGGACTGTTACGGGAGTTTGAGCAACGCTTTCAGATTTATGTTTATATGTTTTAATGTTGATGTGCTATTGTTTTTAATTGATTGACTCTGTGGTTCTTGCACTTGATGTGGAACAGGATTTCATTATTTTTATCTACATTTCTGCGTGAGAAATGACACCCTGATATAGTTCTGTGATCTGTGATATACTTCTGTGAATCACTGAGGCATTGTGTGTTTGTGTGTTCTTTTTCTTTAGAATTTTCAAATAAACTTGACGTGTTTTATGATTAATAGTGATGTTGTGCTTGTACTATTTTGGACACACTGTCCTCAGGCTCCAGCTTTATGTTGTATGTTGATCGTATTAAAACAAAGAAAACAATCTGAAGTTGTTGTTTTTAAGTTATATATACCATGATTTTTCCGGTCCGGCCCACTTGGGAATAGATTTTCCTCCATGTGGCCCCTGAGCTAAAATGAGTTTGACACCCCTGCTCCAGATGCACTTAATAACCTGTCTGGACATCTGGGTAAGTGTTGTCAGTGTGGGTTTACTATCTTCATGTAATGTTCAACATTACCAACATTATCAAATGAAAAAGAGGACATGTAGTCTTTGTCTTCATGTTCTTGTAACCAGAATACATCATGTTTTTATATTCTCTGTCTTCTGTCTACAGAGAGGATCAGAGAACAGAGGGGTGAGTTGTCTGTTGAAGTCTGTGTGCTTACTATCTTCATGTAATGTTCAACATTACCAACATTATCAAATGAAATAGAGGACATTTAGTCTTTGTCTTCATGTTCTTGTAACCAGAATACAGCATGTTTTTATATTCTCTGTCTTCTGTCTACAGAGATAATCAGAGAACAGAGGGGTGAGTTGTCTGTTGAAGTCTGTGTGCTTACTATCTTCATGTAATGTTCAACATTACCATCATTATCAAATGAAATAGAGGACATTTAGTCTTTGTCTTCATGTTCTTGTAACCAGAATACATCATGTTTTTATATTCTCTGTCTTCTGTCTACAGAGAGGATCAGAGAACAGAGGGGTGAGTTGTCTGTTGAAGTCTGTATACTTGCACAACTGCATGCAATTATTTCATTGATTTAAGTAAAAACACTTTCCTTAAAAACAATATACTTCATTAATCTCTTGATTCAGTAATTATTTCATGGGTAGACCAGAGGAACCAGGCTCTGAGGGGTGACCAGTCCTCTACTGGCTGTACTGGGTAGACCAGAGGAACCAGGCTCTGAGGGGTGACCAGTCCTCTACTGACTGTACTGGGTAGACCAGAGGAACCAGGCTCTGAGGGGTGACCAGTCCTCCACTCGTTGTACTGGGTAGACCAGAGGAACCAGGCTCTGAGGGGTGACCAGTCCTCTACTGGCTGTACTGGGTAGAGAGGAACCAGGCTCTGAGGAGTGACCAGTCCTCTACTGGCTGTACTGGGTAGACCAGAGGAACCAGGCTCTGAGGGGTGACCAGTCCTCTACTGGCTGTACTGGGTAGAGAGGAACCAGGCTCTGAGGAGTGACCAGTCCTCTACTGGCTGTACTGGGTAGACCAGAGGAACCAGGCTCTGAGGGGTGACCAGTCCTCTACTGGCTGTACTGGGTAGAGAGGAACCAGGCTCTGAGGGGTGACCAGTCCTCTACTGGTTGTACTGGGTAGACCAGAGGAACCAGGCTCTGAGGGGTGACCAGTCCACTACTGGCTGTACTGGGTAGAGAGGAACCAGGCTCTGAGGGGTGACCAGTCCTCTACTGGCTGTACTGGGTAGAGAAGAACCAGGCTCTGAGGGGTGACCAGTCCACTACTGTCTGTACTGGGTAGACCAGAGGAACCAGGCTCTGAGGGGTGACCAGTCCTCTACTGGCTGTACTGGGTAGACCAGAGGAACCAGGCTCTGAGGGGTGACCAGTCCTCTACTGGCTGTGCTGGGTAGAGAGGAACCAGGCTCTGAGGGGTGACCAGTCCTCTACTGGCTGTACTGGGTAGAGAGGAACCAGGCTCTGAGGGGTGACCAGTCCTCTACTGGCTGTACTGGGTAGACCAGAGGAACCAGGCTCTGAGGGGTGACCAGTCCTCTACTGGCTGTACTGGGTAGAGAGGAACCAGGCTCTGAGGGGTGACCAGTCCTCTACTGGCTGTGCTGGGTAGACCAGAGGAACCAGGCTCTGAGGGGTGACCAGTCCTCTACTGGCTGTACTGGGTAGACCAGAGGAACCAGGCTCTGAGGGGTGACCAGTCCTCTACTGGCTGTACTGGGTAGACCAGAGGAACCAGGCTCTGAGGGGTGACCAGCAGGGTTAGATAATATCATGATGGTTTTAGAAGGTGTTAACATGACTTCTAATTGAATCTCTGTTTTTTAGGACCATCCACATATTCATATGAGGATCTACTTTACCTTAGTAAGTAGTGTGTTTGTGTCTGATTTGTCTGCCTACCTGTCTGTCTGTCAATGTTCCTGTCTGTCTGTTTTGGTGGCAATATGAGTGAATATATTCCCCCTCCCTCTAGATGAACTTAATAAACTGTCTGGACTTCTGGGTAAGTGTTGTCAGTGTGGGTTTACTATCTTCATGTAATGTTCAACATTACCAACATTATCAAATGAAATAGAGGACATTTAGTCTTTGTCTTCATGTTCTTGTAACCAGAATACATCATGTTTTTATATTCTCTGTCTTCTGTCTACAGAGGAGGTCATAAAACAGAGGGGTGAGTTGTCTGTTGAAGTCTGTGTGCTTACTATCTTCATGTAATGTTCAACATTACCAACATTATCAAATGAAATAGAGGACATTTAGTCTTTGTCTTCATGTTCTTGTAACCAGAATACATCATGTTTTTATATTCTCTGTCTTCTGTCTACAGAGAGGATCAGAAAACAGAGGGGTGAGTTGTCTGTTGAAGTCTGTGTGCTTACTATCTTCATGTAATGTTCAACATTACCAACATTATCAAATGAAATAGAGGACATTTAGTCTTTGTCTTCATGTTCTTGTAACCAGAATACATCATGTTTTTATATTCTCTGTCTTCTGTCTACAGAGAGGATCAGAGAACTGAGGGGTGAGTTGTCTGTTGAAGTCTGTATACTTGCACAACTGCATGCAATTATTTCATTGATTTAAGTAAAAACACTTTCCTTAAAAAATATATACTGTATGAATCTCATGATTCAATAATTATTTCATTTCTCACTATCTTTTCTTTAATCTGTATTTTTTTTTTACACCAGATGAAGGAACCATTCTTCATTGTCATTTTGTTAAGGTTAATCACCAACATGTTTTCTAACTGACAGTCTGTTCTTGTTTGTCCTCAGAGAGAGCTGTAGAGATCATCCAACCCCAAACCCTCCCCACCTCTCCAGGTGGTCAACAGACAACACAGACGCCTTCCCAAAGTAATCAGTCTTTATGATTGGAATGATTCTTATAATTACTGGTCAGTTTATTCTGAATGTTGTTGCTTCATTCTAAATCATCCTTTCTATCTTTCAATAGAGGAGACTGAGAGTATTGAAGGGATGGAGATGGAGACTTTACTTGGTCCTGAGATGGAGATGGAGTCTAAGAGTATTGAAGGGATGGAGATGGAGACTTTACTTGGTCCTGAGATGGAGATGGAGTCTAAGAGTATTGAAGGGATGGAGATGGAGACTTTACCTGGTCCTGAGATGGAGATGGAGTCTAAGAGTATTGAAGGGATGGAGATGGAGACTTTACTTGGTCATGGACCAGAGAGGGATGATCTGGAGAAGGGTGGAAGAGTTTCTATAGACAATGACTATAGAGTTTCTATAGAGTTTATATAGAGGGGGGGGGGGGACAGGAACAATAACTGGGACCTAACCATCTAACAAAGCTGAGTTTATATAGAGGGGGGGGGGGGACAATAACTGGGACCTAACCATCTAACAAAGCTGAGTTTATATAGAGGGGGGGGGGGACAGGAACAATAACTGAGAACTAACCATCTAACAAAGCTGAGTTTATATAGAGGGGGGGGGGGGACAGGAACAATAACTGGGACCTAACCATCTAACAAAGCTGAGTTTATATAGAGGGGGGGGGGGACAGGAACAATAACTGGGACCTAACCATCTAACAAAGCTGAGTTTATATAGAGGGGGGGGGGGACAGGAACAATAACTGGGACCTAACCATCTAACAAAGCTGAGTTTATATAGAGGGGGGGGGGGGACAGGAACAATAACTGGGACCTAACCATCTAACAAAGCTGAGTTTATATAGAGGGGAGGGGGACAATAACTGGGACCTAACCATCTAACAAAGCTGAGTTTATATAGAGGGGAGGGGGGGACAATAACTGAGACCTAACCATCTAACAAAGCTGAGTTTATATAGAGGGGGGGGGGGGACAGGAACAATAACTGAGACCTAACCATCTAACAAAGCTGAGTTTATATAGAGGGGGGGGGGGACAGGAACAATAACTGAGACCTAACCATCTAACAAAGCTGAGTTTATATAGAGGGGGGGGGGGGACAATAACTGGGACCTAACCATCTAACAAAGCTGAGTTTATATAGAGGGGGGGGGGGGACAATAACTGGGACCTAACCATCTAACAAAGCTGAGTTTATATAGAGGGGGGGGGGGGACAATAACTGGGACCTAACCATCTAACAAAGCTGAGTTTGAGTATATAACTTGTGAGTGATATGAAGCTTGGCAAGACAAAGTAATTTGACAAACGTTGTAGTCAGTACTCTGTAATCCACTTTCAGTAGTTAGTTCTTTACTTTTTGAAGTAGGTTTTACTAACCATGTTTTTATTGTGGGTTATTCTATATATGTAGATAAACTTGTAACCTCACTTTTGAGAAAATGGCCCTTGCATGTTTTGGTACCTACTGGAGAGCTCTTCTTTGTCTCCACCCATTTCAGCAACATCTTAAGGTTTAGCCCCACCCATCTTTTTAAGGGTTGATCCGAGCGTTCTGTCCTAACAGCAGTCAAGCACCCAAGCTAACTGGCTAACGTTGGCTAGTTTGCTAGCTACTTCCAGACACAAATGAGAGAACAGCTCACTGACCATTACTTGCCCTAGCAGAGCTGGTTAGGCTGTTTTTATGTTATCCAGAGCGCTGGTGAATGCAACTGTGCTGCTTTCAACAATTTACGCTTTTTAGCCAACGTTTACTGACACCGTCCATATTCAACGGGTGTTGAGCGTTCGTAAATTCGTCAGTTATTCTGCGCTCTGGCACACTCAGACGACATGCTCTGAAAGCTAGGTAAACAATGAACCATAATCCCAACTCCTGACGTTACTACCCTGCATGAATCTGCAGGTAGCTAACCAACCAGGTTCAATGTTAGCTAGCTAACATTAGGCTATAACTAGCCAAGCAAATGGTTCTGAGATACGAATAATAAGATCATACACGTAACGTTAGCTAGCGAGCCAGCCAGCTAACGTTAGCTAGTTAGCTAACAGTACACTTTAACTTGAAATGAAACCACTTTCTGTCAAAATTAGAAATGTGTCAAAATCTGACAATGTAGCTAGCTAGACTATCTTACCCGTATCCATGGATGGAAGCTTCTCCCTCTCTGTCACGGATGCCCTGGTTGTCCTTAGTTTGAAGATGTAATCCGGAGACAGCTGTTTTCTCCATCTCCTTAGCTATCATACTCTAATTCCACTGATTTCAAAACTCGGTCCTCCAGAAAGTGGAGAGCAACACTGATGCAGCTCTATCACACGATACGTTTAGTTAAAAGCAGCGTTAGACAGGATTACCTAGACATACTGACCAGCTCCAATAGACAGACGCCTGCTATATGGCAGACCAATCCGAACTCCTTCTGTGGCTAAACCAACTAGGCTCCTAGACATACTAACCAGCTCCAATAGACAGACGCCTGCTATATGGCAGACCAATCCGAACTCCTTCTGTGGCTAAACCAACTAGGCTCCTAGACATACTGACCAGTTTACAAGTTTGTTATTAAGGCACAAGAAACAATTTTTGATTTAAAAAAAAAAAGTGTATGTTCAAATGGCTCTCCTGTGAAGTAGTGACCCTCGACATACGCCTAGCTTCCTGAAACCAGTCACATATTTGTTCCCCATAAACAATGCCTTTCTAATTCCCCCACAGGAATGCATAAAGTCTTGAATTGAATGGATTGATAGACTAAGGTCTACTGTAATAATCTGTTACAGACGCTCGTATGTACAGTACATGAACATCATAGATATATCAACAAGACAGGACTCTGTTACAGTACATGACCATCATAGATATATCAACAAGACAGGACTCTGTTACAGTACATGAACATCATAGATATATCAACAAGACAGGACTCTGTTACAGTACATGAACATCATAGATATATCAACAAGACAGGACTCTGTTACAGTACATGAACATCATAGATATATCAACAAGACAGGACTCTGTTACAGTACATGAACATCATAGATATATCAACAAGACAGGACTCTGTTACAGTACATGAACATCATAGATATATCAACAAGACAGGACTCTGTTACAGTACATGACCATCATAGATATATCAACAAGATCATTTATTGAAGTGTTTATATTTCTATTTTCTGTGGCTGTTTTTTTACTGACTTTATTAACTGTTTATTTTTGCTCTGCTTTTGTAGTATTTTATTTTCCATTGTGTTTGTTCACCTTTAGAATATACAGTGGGGTCCGAAATTATTGACACCCTTGCTAAAGATTAGCAATAATGACTATATTAAATAAATAATTAAAATACTGAGCTAATGGATGCTCAAAATAAATTGTAAATTATATTATTTTAAACTAATACAATTGCTCAGATAAATATTTTTTTGTCATGTTTTATTTGCCAAAAGGTAGGGGTCAAAATGATTGCCACCCCTGAAGCTTCAGAAACGTGATGTAGTCATTGCATGCTATAAATATGGAATCAAATAGTTAACTTTTGACTACTTTATTAGAATCTTTAGGACTGTCAATAATTTAGACCTCTACCTTTTTGAGAAAATAAATATAACTTGTTAAACAAAATATTTTTGTCAGAGCAATTGTAAAATAATATAATTATCAAATTTGGTTGAGCATGTAATATAGCTTAATATTTGAATGATGTATTTTAGACAGTCATTATTGGTCATCTTTATCAAGGGTGTCAATAATCTCAGACCCCACTGTATATTATATATTGAATCATGTATATGCAGTTGAATGGTATTTTCCATGTATTGATGATTTCTCAAATCATGGCTTGTTTTAAATAAACTAGGACATCATTGTGTGAGAACTTGACTCCAGTGTAATATTTGACATTTACATTTACGTCATTTAGCAGACGCTCTTATCCAGAGCGACTTACAAATTGGAGCATTCACCTTATAGCCAGTTGGATAACCACTTTACAATGTTTTTTTAAATACATTTTTATTATTTCTTCTAATAATTTTTTTGTGTGTCTATTTTAACATTATTGAACGTTAGTATGTAGTGTTATTATGCGTACCTTACTATCCCCTTGGTGACCTGTGATAGAGACATTGTCTGTCCCCTTGGTGACCTGTGATAGAGACATTGTCTATCCCCTTGGTGACCTGTGATAGAGACATTGTCTGTCCCCTTGGTGACCTGTGATAGAGACATTGTCTATCCCCTTGGTGACCTGTGACAGAGACATTGTCTATCCCCTTGGTGACCTGTGATAGAGACATTGTCTATCCCCTTGGTGACCTGTGATAGAGACATTGTCTATCCCCTTGGTGACCTGTGATAGAGACATTGTCTATCCCCTTGGTGACCTGTGATAGAGACATTGTCTATCCCCTTGGTGACCTGTGACAGAGACATTGTCTATCCCCTTGGTGACCTGTGATAGAGACATTGTCTATCCCCTTGGTGACCTGTGATAGAGACATTGTCTATCCCCTTGGTGACCTGTGATAGAGACATTGTCTATCTCCTTGGTGACCTGTGATAGAGACATTGTCTATCCCCTTGGTGACCTGTGATAGAGACATTGTCCTACAGGTAACAGGTCTTCTTAGTAACCTGTTCGTTGAACGCCAGTGATTCTATCTACACCGTGTTGAACTACTGTACGTGTCCTTGATAATTGTTTCCAACATATGATTGGCAGAACCTCATTGAAGAGCAAGAACATGTCTGTGTTATGATGTTAGCGGAACATCTTATTGAACATGTGACTTTGTGGGAACAAAGTGACTGTCATTTAGACTGGACACGTCAAGCAGTTCAGGGACAATGGAGAAGTCTGTCCTCTTCCTCATCAGTACAGTTAGAAGTATTAGTAGTATCATTGGGGATGATATTCCTTCTGGAGACAGGTCATCATCCTGTGGTATAGAGCTATGGAGACAGGTCATCATCCTGTGGTATAGAGCTATGGAGACAGGTCATCATCCTGTGGTATAGAGCTATGGAGACAGGTCATCATCCTGTGGTATAGAGCTATGGAGACAGGTCATCATCCTGTGGTATAGAGCTATGGAGACAGGTCATCATCCTGTGGTATAGAGCTATGGAGACAGGTCATCATCCTGTGGTATAGAGCTATGGAGACAGGTCATCATCCTGTGGTATAGAGCTATGGAGACAGGTCATCATCCTGTGGTATAGAGCTATGGAGACAGGTCATCATCCTGTGGTATAGAGCTATGGAGACAGGTCATCATCCTGTGGTATAGAGCTATGGAGACAGGTCATCATCCTGTGGTATAGAGCTATGGAGACAGGTCATCATCCTGTGGTATAGAGCTATGGAGACAGGTCATCATCCTGTGGTATAGAGCTATGGAGACAGGTCATCATCCTGTGGTATAGAGCTATGGAGACAGGTCATCATCCTGTGGTATAGAGCTATGGAGACAGGTCATCATCCTGTGGTATAGAGCTATGGAGACAGGTCATCATCCTGTGGTATAGAGCTATGGAGACAGGTCATCATCCTGTGGTATAGAGCTATGGAGACAGGTCATCATCCTGTGGTATAGAGCTATGGAGACAGGTCATCATCCTGTGGTATAGAGCTATGGAGACAGGTCATCATCCTGTGGTATAGAGCTATGGAGACAGGTCATCATCCTGTGGTATAGAGCTATGGAGACAGGTCATCAGCCTGTGGTATAGAGCTATGGAGACAGGTCATCATCCTGTGGTATAGAGCTATGGAGACAGGTCATCATCCTGTGGTATAGAGCTATGGAGACAGGTCATCATCCTGTGGTATAGAGCTATGGAGACAGGTCATCATCCTGTGGTATAGAGCTATGGAGACAGGTCATCATCCTGTGGTATAGAGCTATGGAGACAGGTCATCATCCTGTGGTATAGAGCTATGGAGACAGGTCATCATCCTGTGGTATAGAGCTATGGAGACAGGTCATCATCCTGTGGTATAGAGCTATGGAGACAGGTCATCATCCTGTGGTATAGAGCTATGGAGACAGGTCATCATCCTGTGGTATAGAGCTATGGAGACAGGTCATCATCCTGTGGTATAGAGCTATGGAGACAGGAACAGCTGAAGGATATCCAGGAAAACATAGATGCTCTCAATGTTTACCAAAACAAACAAACTGAGAGTAATGAACAGCTGAAGGATATCCAGGAAAACATACAGTGTATTCAGACCCCTTTACTTTTCCATATTTTGTTACGTTACAGCCTTATTCTAAAATGGATTGCATTGTTATTTTTTCCTGACAAATCTACACACAATACCCCATAATGACAAAGCAAAACACTGGTTTTAAAACTGTTGTTGAAGCACCTTTGGCAACAATTACAGACTCAAATCTTCTTGAATATGACGCTACAAGCTTGGCACACCTGTATTTGGGGAGTTTCTTCCATTCTTCTCTGCAGATCCTCTCAAGCTCTGTCAGGTTGGATGGGGAGCGTCGCTGCACAGCTATTTCAGGTCTCTCCAGAGATGTTCGATCGGGTTCAAGTCCGGTCTCTGGCTGGGCCACTCAAGGACATTCAGAGACTTGTCCCAAAGCCACTCCTGCGTTGTCTTGGCTGTGTGCTTAGGGTCGTTGTCCTGTTGGAAGGTGAACCTTCGCCCCAGTCTGAGGTCCTGAGCGCTCTGGAGCAGGTTTTCATCAAGGATCTCTCTGTACTTTGCTCCGTTCATCTTTCCCTCGATCCTGACTAGTCTCCCAGTCCCTGCCACTGAAAAACATCCCCACAGCATGATGCTGCCACCACCATGCTTCACTGTAGAAATGGTGCCAGGTTTCCTCCAGAGGTGACGCTTGGCATTCAGGCCAAAGAGTTCAATCTTGGTTTCATCAGACCAGAGAATCTTGTTTCTCATGGTCTGAGAGTCTTTAGGTGCCTTTTGGCAAACTCCAAGCGGGCTGTCATGTGCTTTTTTATTAAGGAGTGGCTTCCGTCTGGCCACTCTACCATAAAGGCCTGATTGGTGGAGTGCTGCAGAGATGGTTGTCCTTCTGGAAGGTTCTCCCATCTCCACAGAGGAACTCTGGAGCTCTGTCAGAGTGACCATCGGGTTCTTGGTCACCTCCCTGACTCCCAAGGCCCTTCTCCCCCGATTGCTCAGTTTGGCCGGGTGGCCAGCTCTAGGAAGAGTCTTGGTGGTTCCAAACTTCTTCCATTTAAGAATGATGGAGGCCACTGTGTTCTTGGGGACCTTCAATGCTGCAGAAATGTTTTGATACCCTTCCCCAGATCTGTGTCTCGACACAATCCTGTCTCGGAGCTCTACGGACAATTCCTTCGACCTCATGCCTTGGTTTTTGTTCTGACATGCACTGTCAACTGTGGGACCTTATATAGACAGGTGTGTGCCTTTCCAAATCATGTCCAATCAATTGAATTTACCACAAGTGGACTCCAATCAAGTTGTAGAAACATCTCAAGGATGATCAATGGAAACAGGATGCATCTGAGCTCAATTTCGAGTCTCATAGCAAAGGGTCTGAATACTTATGTAAATAAGGCATTTCAGCTTTGTACTTTGAATAAATTTGCTAAAATTTCAGAACTTGTTTTTGCTTTGTCATTACCGGGTTTTGTGTGTAGATTGATGAGGATTATTTATTTTTTTAATCCATTTTAGAATAAGGCTGTAACGTAATACTTTCCGAATGCACTGTAGACTATTGCAGCATAGATAATGGAGGCTGTCTCATGCTGCAATGGTCTATGTGCCGGGGGGCTAGGGTCAGTCTGTTATATCTGGTGTTATTCTCCTGTCTTATCTGGTGTCCTGTGGGAATTTAAGTATGCTCCCTCTAATTCTCTCTCCCTCCCTCCCCTCCCGGAGGACCTGAGCCCTAGGACCATGCCTCAGGACTACCTGGCCTGATCAATCAATCAATTTTATTTTATATAGCCCTTCGTACATCAGCTAATATCTCGAAGTGCTGTACAGAAACCCAGCCTAAAACCCCAAACAGCTAGTAATGCAGGTGTAGAAGCACGGTGGCTAGGAAAAACTCCCTAGAAAGGCCAAAACCTAGGAAGAAACCTAGAGAGGAACCAGGCTATGAGGGGTGGCCAGTCCTCTTCTGGCTGTGCCGGGTGGAGATTATAACAGAACCATGCCAAGATGTTCAAAAATGTTCATAAGTGACAAGCATGGTCAAATAATAATCAGGAATAAATCTCAGTTGGCTTTTCATAGCCGATCATTAAGAGTTGAAAACAGCAGGTCTGGGACAGGTAGGGGTTCCATAACCGCAGGCAGAACAGTTGAAACTGGAATAGCAGCAAGGCCAGGCGGACTGGGGACAGGAGTCACCACGGCCGGTAGTCCCGACGTATGGTCCTAGGGCTCAGGTCTCTCAGTTGGCTTTTCATAGCCGATCATTAAGAGTTGAAAACAGCAGGTCTGGGACAGGTAGGGGTTTCGTAACCGCAGGCAGAACAGTTGAAACTGGAATAGCAGCAAGGCCAGGCGGACTGGGGACAGCAAGGTGTCAGCATGCCCGGTAGTCCTGACGTATGGTCCTAGGGCTCAGGTTCTCAGAGAGAAAGAGAGAACGAGAGAATTAGAGAGAGCATACTTAAATTCACACAGGACACTGGATAAGACAGGAGAAGTACTCCAGGTATAACCAACTAACCCCAGCCCCCCGACACATAAACTACTGCAGCATAAATACTGGAGGCTGAGACAGGAGCGGTCCGGAGACACTGTGGCCCCATCCGAAGAAACCCCCGGACAGGGCCAAACAGGAAGGATATAACCCCACCCACTCTGCCAAAGCACAGCCCCCGCACCACTAGAGGGATATCCTCAACCACCAACTTACAATCCTGAGACAAGGCCGAGTATAGCCCACAGAGGTCTCCACCACAGCACAAACCAAGGGGGGGCGCCAACCCAGACAGGAAGATCACGTCAGTAACTCAACCCACTCAAGTGACGCACCCCTCCTAGGGACGGCATGAAAGAGCACCAGCAAGCCAGTGACTCAGCCCCTGTAACAGGGTTAGAGGCAGAGAACCCCAGTGGAGAGAGGGGAACCGGCCTGGCAGAGACAGCAAGGGCTGTTCGTTGCTCCAGAGCCTTTCCGTTCACCTTCACACTCCTGGGCCAGACTACACTCAATCATATGACCTACTGAAGAGATAAGTCTTCAGTAAAGACTTAAAGGTTGAGACCGAGTCTGCGTCTCTCACATGGGTAGGCAGACTGTTCCATAAAAATGGAGATCTATAGGAGAAAGCCCTGCCTCCCGCTGTTTGCTTAGAAATTCTAGGGACAATTAGGAGGCCTGCGTCTTGTGACCGTAGCGTACGTATTGGTATGTACGGCAGGACCAACTCGGAAAGATAGGTAGGAGCAAGCCCATGTAACGCTTTATAGGTTAACAGTAAAACCTTGAAATCAGCCCTTGCCTTAACAGGAAGCCAGTGTAGGGAAGCTAGCACTGGAGTAATATGATCAAATTTCTTGGTTCTAGTCAGGATTCTAGCAGCCGTATTTAGCACTAACTGAAGTTTATTTAGTGCTTTATCCGGGTAGCCGGAAAGTAGAGCATTGCAGTAGTCTAACCTAGAAGTAACAAATGCATGGATTAATTTTTCTGCATCATTTTTGGACAGAAAATTTCTGATTTTTGCAATGTTACGTAGATGGAAAAAAGCTGTCCTTGAAACAGTCTTGATATGTTCGTCAAAAGAGAGATCAGGGTCAAGAGTAACGCCGAGGTCCTTCACAGTTTTATTTGAGACGACTTTACAACCATCAAGATGAATTGTCAGATTTAACAGAAGATCTCTTTGTTTCTTGGGACCTAGAACAAGCATCTCTGTTTTGTCCGAGTTTAAAAGTAGAAAGTTTTCAGCCATCCACTTCCTTATGTCTGAAACACAGGCTTCTAGCGAGGGCAATTTTGGGGCTTCACCATGTTTCATTGAAATGTACAGCTGTGTGTCATCCGCATAGCAGTGAAAGTTAACATTATGTTTTCGAATAACATCCCCAAGAGGTAAAATATATAGTGAAAACAATAGTGGTCCTAAAACGGAACCTTGAGGAACACCGAAATGTACAGTTGATTTGTCGGAGGACAGACCATTCACAGAGACAAACTGATATCTTTCCGACAGGTAAGATCTAAACCAGGCCAGAACTTGTCCGTGTAGACCAATTTGGGTTTCCAGTCTCTCCAAAAGAATGTGGTGATCGATGGTGTCAAAGGCAGCACTAAGGTCTAGTAGCACGAGGACAGATGCAGAGCCTCGGTCTGACGCCATTAAAAGGTCATTTACCACCTTCACAAGTGCAGTCTCAGTGCTATGATGGGGTCTAAAACCAGACTGAAGCATTTCGTATACATTGTTTGTCTTCAGAAAGGCAGTGAGTTGCTGCGCAACAGCTTTTTCTAAAATTTTTGAGAGGAATGGAAGATTCGATATAGGCCGATAGTTTTTTATATTTTCCGGGTCAAGGTTTGGCTTTTTCAAGAGAGGCTTTATCACTGCCACTTTTAGTGAGTTTGGTACACATCCGGTGGATAGAGAGCTGTTTATTATGTTCAACATAGGAGGGCCAAGCACAGGAAGCAGCTCCTTCAGCAGTTTAGTAGGAATAGGATCCAGTATGCAGCTTGAAGGTTTAGAGGCCATGATTATTTTCATCATTGTGTCAAGAGATATAGTACTAAAACACTTAAGTGTCTCTCCCGATCCCAGGCCCTCGCAGAGCTGTGCAGATCCAGGACAGCTAAGCCCTGGAGGAATACGCAGATTCAAAGAGGAGTCCGTAATTTGCTTTCTAATGGTCATGATCTTTTCCTCAAAGAAGTTCATGAATTTATTACTGCTGAAGTGAAAGCCATCCTCTCTTGGGGAATGCTGCTTTTTAGTTAGCTTTGCAACAGTATCAAAAAGAAATTTTGGATTGTTCTTATTTTCCTCGATTAAGTTGGAAAAGTAGGATGATCGAGCAGCAGTGAGGGCTCTTCGGTACTGCACGGTACTGTCTTTCCAAGCTAGTCGGAAGACTTCCAGTTTGGTGTGGCGCCATTTCCGTTCCAATTTCCTGGAAGCTTGCTTCAAAGCTCGGGTATTTTCTGTATACCAGGGAGCTAGTTTCTTATGACAAATGTTTTTCGTTTTTAGGGGTGCAACTGCATCTAGGGTATTGCGCAAGGTTAAATTGAGTTCCTCAGTTAAGTGGTTAACTGATTTTTGTCCTCTGACGTCCTTGGGTAGGCAGAAGGAGTCTGGAAGGGCATCAAGGAATTTTTGTGTTGTCTGAGAATTTATAGCACGACTTTTGATGCTCCTTGGTTGGGGTCTGAGCAGATTATTTGTTGCGATTGCAAACGTAATAAAATGGTGGTCCGATAATCCAGGATTTTGTGGAAAAACATTAAGATCTACAACATTTATTCCATGGGACAAAACTAGGTCCAGAGTATGACTGTGGCAGTGAGTAGGTCCAGAGACATGTTGGACAAAACCCACTGAGTCGATGATGGCTCCGAAAGACTTTTGGAGTGGGTCTGTGGACTTCTCCATGTGAATATTAAAATCACCAAAAATTAGAATATGATCTGCTATGACTACAAGGTCTGATAGGAATTCAGGAAACTCAGAGAGGAACGCTGTATATGGCCCAGGAGGCCTGTAAACAGTAGCTATAAAAAGTGATTGAGTAGGCTGCATAGATTTCATGACTAGAAGCTCAAAAGACGAAAACGCCATTTTTTTTTTTTGTAAATTGAAATTTGCTATCGTAAATGTTAGCAACACCTCCGCCTTTGCGGGATGCACGGGGAATATGGTCACTAGTGTAACCAGGAGGTGAGGCCTCATTTAACACAGCAAATTCATCAGGCTTAAGCCATGTTTCAGTCAGGCCAATCACATCAAGATTATGATCAGTGATTAGTTCATTGACTATGACTGCCTTTGAAGTGAGGGATCTAACATTAAGTAACCCTATTTTGAGATGTGAGGTATCACGATCTCTTTCAATAATGGCAGGAATGGAGGAGGTCTTTATCCTAATAAGATTGCTAAGGCGAACACCGCCATGTTTAGTTTTGCCCAACCTAGGTCGAGGCACAGACACAGTCTCAATGGGTATGGCTGAGCTGACTACACTGACTGTGCTATTGGCAGACTCCACTAAGCTGGCAGGTTGGCTAACAGCCTGCTGCCTGGCCTGCACCCTATTTCACTGTGGGGCTAGAGGAGTTAGAGCCCTATCTATGTTGGTAGATAAGATGAGAGCACCCCTCCAGCTAGGATGGAGTCCGTCACTCCTCAGCAGGTCAGGCTTGGTCCTGTTTGTGGGTGAGTCCCAGAAAGAGGGCCAATTATCTACAAATTCTATCTTTTGGGAGGGGCAGAAAACAGTTTTCAACCAGCGATTGAGTGCTGAGACTCTGCTGTAGAGCTCGTCACTCCCCCTAACTGGGAGGGGGCCAGAGACAATTACTCGATGCCGACACATCTTTCTAGCTGATTTACACGCTGAAGCTATGTTGCACTTGGTGACCTCTGACTGTTTCATCCTAACATCGTTGGTGCCGACGTGGATAACAATATCTCTATACTCTCTACACTCGCCAGTTTTAGCTTTAGCCAGCACCATCTTTAGATTAGCCTTAACGTCGGTAGCCCAGCCCCCTGGTAAACAGTGTATGATCGCTGGGTGATTCGTTTTAAGTCTAATACTGCGGGTAATGGAGTCGCCAATGACTAGGGTTTTCAATTTGTCAGAGCTAATGGTGGGAGCCTTCGGCGTCTCAGACCCCGTAACGGGAGGAGTAGAGACAAGAGAAGACTCAGACTCAGACTCCGACTCGCTACATAATGGGGAAAACCGGTTGAAAGTTTCTGTCGGCTGAATGAGCGACACCGGTTGAGCATTCCAACAGTATTTCCCTCCAGAAGCCATGAGAATGTTGTCCGGCT
Source organism: Coregonus lavaretus (assembly GCF_964263955.1). NCBI lineage: Eukaryota > Metazoa > Chordata > Actinopteri > Salmoniformes > Salmonidae > Coregonus > Coregonus lavaretus. Next base: position 496,891 of record NC_140026.1, on the reverse strand, counting down.
GCGGGGACTGTGCGGGGGGATTTATACTAACGTTACTATCTGTACTTACTGGTGGCACAGACGCTGTTTCTTCCTTTCCTACACTGAAATTACCCTTGCCTAACGATTGCGTCTGAAGCTGGGCTTGTAGCACAGCTATTCTCGCCGTAAGGCGATCGTTCTCCTGTATATTATGAGTACAGCGACTGCAATTAGAAGACATCATGTTAATGTTACTACTTAGCTTCGGCTGTTGAAGATGTTGACGAACCATGTCCAGATAAAGCGTCCGGAGTGAAAAAGTTGAATGAGGGAAAAAAGTTGCGATGGAAAAAAGGAAAATAAAGTAAAGTTGGCAGCAAAAACGCACAGGAAAATGACTCTTCTGTCTCGGGACATTCACTCCTTGGAGGAGAGCGCGCTTTTTCCCAGAATCACCCAGAATGCACTGAACAGGGCACTGATGACTCCTTGCTGTCCCCAGTCCACCTGGTCGTGCTGCTGCTCCAGTTTCCACTCTTCTGCCTGCGGCTATGGAACCCTGACCTGTTCACCTGTTTTGTCCCATGGAATAAATGTTGTAGATCTTAATGTTTTTCCACAAAATCCTGGACTATCGGACCACCATTTTATTACGTTTGCAATCGCAACAAATAATCTGCTCAGACCCCAACCAAGGAGCATCAAAAGTCGTGCTATAAATTCTCAGACAACACAAAAATTCATTGATGCCCTTCCAGACTCCTTCTGCCTACCCAAGGACGTCAGAGGACAAAAATCAGTTAACCACTTAACTGAGGAACTCAATTTAACCTTGCGCAATACCCTAGATGCAGTTGCACCCCTAAAAACGAAAAACATTTGTCATAAGAAACTAGCTCCCTGGTATACAGAAAATACCCGAGCTTTGAAGCAAGCTTCCAGGAAATTGGAACGGAAATGGCGCCACACCAAACTGGAAGTCTTCCGACTAGCTTGGAAAGACAGTACCGTGCAGTACCGAAGAGCCCTCACTGCTGCTCGATCATCCTACTTTTCCAACTTAATCGAGGAAAATAAGAACAATCCAAAATTTCTTTTTGATACTGTTGCAAAGCTAACTAAAAAGCAGCATTCCCCAAGAGAGGATGGCTTTCACTTCAGCAGTGATAAATTCATGAACTTCTTTGAGGAAAAGATCATGACCATTAGAAAGCAAATTACGGACTCCTCTTTGAATCTGCGTATTCCTCCAGGGCTTAGCTGTCCTGGATCTGCACAGCTCTGCGAGGGCCTGGGATCGGGAGAGACACTTAAGTGTTTTAGTACTATATCTCTTGACACAATGATGAAAATAATCATGGCCTCTAAACCTTCAAGCTGCATACTGGATCCTATTCCTACTAAACTGCTGAAGGAGCTGCTTCCTGTGCTTGGCCCTCCTATGTTGAACATAATAAACAGCTCTCTATCCACCGGATGTGTACCAAACTCACTAAAAGTGGCAGTGATAAAGCCTCTCTTGAAAAAGCCAAACCTTGACCCGGAAAATATAAAAAACTATCGGCCTATATCGAATCTTCCATTCCTCTCAAAAATTTTAGAAAAAGCTGTTGCGCAGCAACTCACTGCCTTTCTGAAGACAAACAATGTATACGAAATGCTTCAGTCTGGTTTTAGACCCCATCATAGCACTGAGACTGCACTTGTGAAGGTGGTAAATTACCTTTTAATGGCGTCAGACCGAGGCTCTGCATCTGTCCTCGTGCTACTAGACCTTAGTGCTGCCTTTGACACCATCGATCACCACATTCTTTTGGAGAGACTGGAAACCCAAATTGGTCTACACGGACAAGTTCTGGCCTGGTTTAGATCCTACCTGTCGGAAAGATATCAGTTTGTCTCTGTGAATGGTCTGTCCTCCGACAAATCAACTGTACATTTCGGTGTTCCTCAAGGTTCCGTTTTAGGACCACTATTGTTTTCACTATATATTTTACCTCTTGGGGATGTTATTCGAAAACATAATGTTAACTTTCACTGCTATGCGGATGACACACAGCTGTACATTTCAATGAAGCATGGTGAAGCCCCAAAATTGCCCTCGCTAGAAGCCTGTGTTTCAGACATAAGGAAGTGGATGGCTGAAAACTTTTTACTTTTAAACTCGGACAAAACAGAGATGCTTGTTCTAGGTCCCAAGAAACAAAGAGATCTTCTGTTAAATCTGACAATTAATCTTGATGGTTGTAAAGTCGTCTCAAATAAAACTGTGAAGGACCTAGGCGTTACTCTTGACCCTGATCTCTCTTTTGACGAACATATCAAGACTGTTTCAAGGACAGCTTTTTTCCATCTACGTAACATTGCAAAAATCAGAAATTTTCTGTCCAAAAATGATGCAGAAAAATTAATCCATGCATTTGTTACTTCTAGGTTAGACTACTGCAATGCTCTATTTTCCGGCTACCCGGATAAAGCACTAAATAAACTTCAGTTAGTGCTAAATACGGCTGCTAGAATCCTGACTAGAACCAAGAAATTTGATCATATTACTCCAGTGCTAGCTTCCCTACACTGGCTTCCTGTTAAGGCAAGGGCTGATTTCAAGGTTTTACTGTTAACCTATAAAGCGTTACATGGGCTTGCTCCTACCTATCTTTCCGAGTTGGTCCTGCCGTACATACCAATACGTACGCTACGGTCACAAGACGCAGGCCTCCTAATTGTCCCTAGAATTTCTAAGCAAACAGCGGGAGGCAGGGCTTTCTCCTATAGATCTCCATTTTTATGGAACAGTCTGCCTACCCATGTGAGAGACGCAGACTCGGTCTCAACCTTTAAGTCTTTACTGAAGACTTATCTCTTCAGTAGGTCATATGATTGAGTGTAGTCTGGCCCAGGAGTGTGAAGGTGAACGGAAAGGCTGGAGCAACGAACAGCCCTTGCTGTCTCTGCCAGGCCGGTTCCCCTCTCCACTGGGGTTCTCTGCCTCTAACCCTGTTGCAGGGGCTGAGTCACTGGCTTGCTGGTGCTCTTTCATGCCGTCCCTGGGAGGGGTGCGTCACTTGAGTGGGTTGAGTTACTGACGTGATCTTCCTGTCTGGGTTGGCGCCCCCCCCTTGGTTTGTGCTGTGGTGGAGACCTCTGTGGGCTATACTCGGCCTTGTCTCAGGATTGTAAGTTGGTGGTTGGAGATATCCCTCTAGTGGTGCGGGGGCTGTGCTTTGGCGGAGTGGGTGGGGTTATATCCTTCCTGTTTGGCCCTGTCCGGGGGTTTCTTCGGATGGGGCCACAGTGTCTCCGGACCGCTCCTGTCTCAGCCTCCAGTATTTATGCTGCAGTAGTTTATGTGTCGGGGGGCTGGGGTTAGTTGGTTATACCTGGAGTACTTCTCCTGTCTTATCCAGTGTCCTGTGTGAATTTAAGTATGCTCTCTCTAATTCTCTCGTTCTCTCTTTCTCTCTGAGAACCTGAGCCCTAGGACCATACGTCAGGACTACCGGGCATGATGACACCTTGCTGTCCCCAGTCCGCCTGGCCTTGCTGCTATTCCAGTTTCAACTGTTCTGCCTGCGGCTACGAAACCCCTACCTGTCCCAGACCTGCTGTTTTCAACTCTTAATGATCGGCTATGAAAAGCCAACTGAGAGACCTGAGCCCTAGGACCATACGCCGGGACTACCGGCCGTGGTGACTCCTTGCTGTCCCCAGTCCGCCTGGCCTTGCTGCTATTCCAGTTTCAACTGTTCTGCCTGCGGTTATGGAACCCCTACCTGTCCCAGACCTGCTGTTTTCAACTCTTAATGATCGGCTATGAAAAGCCAACTGAGATTTATTCCTGATTATTATTTGACCATGCTTGTCACTTATGAACATTTTTGAACATCTTGGCATGGTTCTGTTATAATCTCCACCCGGCACAGCCAGAAGAGGACTGGCCACCCCTCATAGCCTGGTTCCTCTCTAGGTTTCTTCCTAGGTTTTGCCTTTCTAGGGAGTTTTTCCTAGCCACCGTGCTTCTACACCTGCATTACTAGCTGTTTGGGGTTTTAGGCTGGGTTTCTGTACAGCACTTCGAGATATTAGCTGATGTAAGAAGGGCTATATAAAATAAAATTGATTGATTGATTGATTCACCGGACGTGCTACCTTGTCCCAGACCTGCTGTTTTAAACTCTCTCTCTCTCTCTACCGCACCTGCTATTTCAACCTCTAAATGCCTGGCTATGAAAAGCCAAGTGACATTTACTCCTGATGTACTGACCTGTTGCAACCTCTACAACCACTGTGATTATTATTTGACCCTGCTGGTCATCTATGAACGTTTGAACATCTTGGAGATGGGAGGTTGGGAAAAGTTTGGGTAATGGGGGAGGAGCAAACTGTGAGGGGGAGGGGTTTGGCTTAGGAAAGAGAGAAGAAAGGATTTAACTATACAATAATGTCATTTGTTTTACTTTTGTGACTTGCAAACCTGCTGTAAAATGAATAAGAGTTCTGGACAGATTAGGAGAGGATCCAATGGTGGTTATTGGTGAGAGTGGAGAGGGACTCTATCTGGGGGGTTGAGACGGGGTGGCTGGGAGGGGTGGCTGGGAGGGGTGGCTGGGAGGGGTGGCTGGGAGGGGTGGCTGGGGGGGCATCTGAGGTGTGGAGAGGGACTCTATCTGGGGGGTTGAGACGGGGTGGCTGGGAGGGGTGGCTGGGAGGGGTGGCTGGGAGGGGTGGCTGGGAGGGGTGGCTGGGAGGGCATCTGAGGTGTGGAGAGGGACTCTATCTGGGGGGTTGAGACGGGGTGGCTGGGGGGGGTGGCTGGGAGGGGAGGCTGGGAGGGGTGGCTGGGAGGGCATCTGAGGTGTGGAGAGGGACTCTATCTGGGGGGTTGAGACGGGGTGGCTGGGAGGGGTGGCTGGGAGGGGTGGCTGGGAGGGCATCTGAGGTGTGGAGAGGGACTCTATCTGGGGGGTTGAGACGGGGTGGCTGGGGGGGGTGGCTGGGAGGGGAGGCTGGGAGGGGTGGCTGGGAGGGGTGGCTGGGAGGGCATCTGAGGTGTGGAGAGGGACTCTATCTGGGGGGTTGAGACGGGGTGGCTGGGAGGGGTGGCTGGGAGGGGTGGCTGGGAGGGGTGGCTGGGAGGGGTGGCTGGGAGGGCATCTGAGGTGTGGAGAGGGACTCTATCTGGGGGTTGAGACGGGGTGGCTGGGAGGGCATCTGAGGAGTGGAGAGGGACTCTATCTGGGGGGTTGAGACGGGGTGGCTGGGAGGGGTGGCTGGGAGGGGTGGCTGGGAGGGGTGGCTGGGAGGGCATCTGAGGTGTGGAGAGGGACTCTATCTGGGGGGTTGAGACGGGGTGGCTGGGAGGGGTGGCTGGGAGGGGTGGCTGGGGGGGCATCTGAGGTGTGTATGGGGCCTCCACTCATCTCACTTCAGACCTTCTCTCCCCGAGTAGACCACCAGCCACTATATTATAAGGTAATACAAACTGACCACAGTATTTAAGTGGCAGTCTTTCTCCAGTGTATGTAGAATGACATCATCCAGACATGCTCTCACACTCTATATACTGTATGTCATATATACAATAACTATGTATTAATACTATGATCCTCCCATTCTATGGGATGCCCACCGTCTTCATATGTAATGTCTGCTAAAATGTTTTACATGGTTCTCCAATGATAGACGGAACAGATAAGGTTAACTTAAAGTAAAGACCATCAAAATCCAATTTATCACATGGAATGTCCACAGGCTCTATGATGGGGAAAGAAGCATATGGATCTCAAAACCTTAAAGAGTTTGTCAGCAGATATGGTTTTCCTGCAAGAGTTACATTTGAAAAAAGGAGAAATGTAATATTTAAAGAAGAGCTGGGTTGGAGAGTCCTGTGCTGCCACCTAGTGTAGTAACAGCAGAGGTGCAGGCATCCTGATAAATAAGAATACACCTGTTTCCCTTATAGCACACGGACCAAGAAGGACATTTTCTAATGTTGAATTGTACCTTTCATGGTGAAAAATACACATTGATTTCATTGTATATCAGGGGCAAATCTGGTGTTGTTAGATAGAATTCAAGCTATGATCAAATCCAGACAGGAACTATTATTTTAGCAGATGACCTAAATCACACATTTGATCAGATTGACGATCAGATTAATATAATATTTAGGGAGACTACAAAGAGACTGAACATTTTAATCTCTACAAATTATTTACAGGACACCTGGAGATCCCAACTACAAAATACTATTCATTTTTCTTCTCAAAGTAAGAAAAGCTCTTCAAGAATTGACAACATTTCTATTTTCAAAAAAAAAAGGCACTCAACAATTTACTGGATTCAAAAATGTATGAATCTTATTTGAGTCGGAAATGGATGTTCATGTGACAGGGGAAGATGCAGAGAGCCGATCCAACTGGCAATCTCTCTTAGAAACAAATGTTGGAACTAAGACTTAAAAAGAAGTGTTGGCACAAGATGTAGGAAATGTTAGAGCATAACTAACTAAATTACAGTTAACCAAAATGTACGTTTAATCCAGTATAAACTAATATATAGAATGTATTATACAAGAGACAAAATCCACAGAGTCATGTCTTAAGTGTAAAACTAATAATGACTCAATAATCCATCTGGGAAGGCTATAAAGTCAGGAAGTTGTGGGCGGAGCTAGAAAGTTGGCTGTCAGTACTGAGATACCCAATGGGCTGGACGATTCTCTTTAAATAAAAAGGGAAGTGTGGTGTATTAACATTATGACTGTTTTGGAGGAACAATGAATGTTGTTTATGTTAGTATCAAAAGGGAATGTTTTAGGGTGACGCCCCAGGGGAGACTGGTGATTGGCCAGAAGAGGGAGCCCATCTTGTTGCATTGTTTATAAATAGGGGTACACGAAGAAGAGAGGGCAGAGCAGCCATTAGAATTGGAGGACACTGCTCTCCAGACCTCGCGAGTCTGTCACTCATGCTGAAGCTTGTGATCTGAATAAACCTTATGATCAACGTTCCGTATGAGCAGACTCCTTTTGTTCATCAGCAATAATGGCCACCACTCACTCGATACAACAAATGGCGAGCTTGCCAGGAGTGGTTCTGCAATCCTCCTCTGCTGCATTTGCAGTCGCCAAGCTAACTCAAGCTAACTTCGGTCTGGAGTCATGACCCGACCAGGGTGAGTGTTTCTCACAGCTCAGTTGTTGGTTTTGTTGCTGCTTGTGTACACTGGAGGAATGTACCATTACGACCGTGCCTCAGGTGGTGTTTTTGCTGATGACTGGGGTCTGGCTAATCATTATACAAATTTTAAAAATAGCGCAAAAGTGGTTAGAGTTTAGGGATTGTTTATAGAGATGTGTTGCTTGAATAGTAAGTCAAGAACAGTCGGGGCCAAGATATGTATACAATTTTAGAGCATTGCAGGTTTAGATAAGCCCTCGTGACACACAAGGCGACCGCAGGGTGGGCCAAAATCCTGGAAATGCAGGAGTTTTCAGGTCAGTCTGGGACTGGGGTTGGCCGTGTGGTGCCAGGACAACAACCTCTCCTTCAACGTGACCAAGACAAAGGAGATGATTGTGGACTACAGGAAAAAAAAAGGACTGAGCACGCCCCCATTCTCATCGACGGGGCTGTAGTGGAACAGGTTGAGAGCTTCAAGTTCCTTGGTGTCCACATCACCAACGAACTATTATGGTCCAAACACACCAAGACAGTCGTGAAGAGGGCACGACAAAGCCTATTCCCCCTCAGGAGACTAAAAAGATTTGGCATGGGTCCTCAGATCCTCAAAAAATTCTACAGCTGCACCATCGAGAGCATCCTGACTGGTTGCATCACCGCCTGGTATGGCAACTGCTTGGCCTCTGACCGCAAGGCACTACAGAGGGTAGTGTGTACGGCCCAGTACATCACTGGGGCAAAGCTCCCTGCCATCCAGGACCTCTATACCAGGCGGTGTCAGAGGAAGGCCCTCAAAATTGTCAAAGACTCCAGCCACCCTAGTCATAGACTGTTCTCTCTGCTACCGCACGGCAAGCGGTACCGGAGTGCCAAGTCTAGGTCCAAAAGACTTCTCAACAGCTTCTACCCCCAAGCCATAAGACTCCTGAACAGCTAGTCATGGCTACCCGGACTATTTGCACTGCCCCCCCACCCCATCCTTTTTACGCTGCTGCTACTCTGTTAAGTATTTATGCATAGTCACTTTAACTCTACCCACATGTACATATTACCTCAACTACCTCAACTAGCCGGTGCCCCCGCACATTGACTCTGCAACGGTACCCCCCTGTATATATAGCCTCCCTACTGTCACTTTATTTTACTGTATATATAGCCTCCCTACTGTCACTTTATTTTACTTCTGCTCTTTTTTTCTCAACACTTTTTTTGTTGTTGTTTTACTCTTACTTTTTTTTGTTTAAAATAAATGCACTGTTGGTTAAGGGCTGTAAGTAAGCGTTTCACTGTAATGTCTGCACCTGTTGTATTCGGCGCATGTGACCAATAAAATTTGATTTGATTTGATTTGATGGAGTGCTGCATCAGATGACCTGGCCTCCACAATCCCTCGACCTCAACCCAATTGAGATGGTTTGGGATGAGTCGGACGGCTGAGTGAAGGAAAAGCAGCCAACAAGTGCTCAGCATATGTGGGAACTCCTTCAAGACTGTTGGAAAAGCATTCCAGGTGAAGCTGGTTGGGAGAATGCCAAGAGTGTGCAAAGCTGTCATCAAAGCAAAGGGTGGCTACTTTGAAGAATCTCAAATATAAAATATATTTTGATTTGTTTAACACTTTTTTGGTTACTACATGATTCAATATGTGTTATTTCATAGTTTTGATGTCTTCACTATTATTCTACAATGTAGAAAATAGTAAAAAATAAAGAAAAACCCTTGAATGAGTAGGTCTGTCCAATTTTTGACTGGTACTGTAAATGAGAGGCTTTTAATCCGTATTAAAACGTGTCCCAGAGCAACATGCCTAGCTCTGCCCACTGGGGCGTGGCTTACGGAGCGCTCTTTGAAATAAGCATTTGTATTGTCATATTCCAACGGATTGAGTTCTCACCGCACAGGTGGTGGGACCGGGTACATGTTGTCCCCCACCAACCTGTCTACATACCATATAGATATCATATACAATGCTATGAAAAAGTATTTGCCCCCTTTCTAATTTTCTCTACTTTTGCATATTTGTGATACTGAATGTTATCAGATATTCAACCAAAACCTAATATTAGATAAAGGGAACATAAGTGAACAAATAACACAACAATTACATATTTATTTCATTTATTTCATAAACAAAGTTATGCAACACCCAATTCCCCTGTGTGAAAAAGTAATTGCCCCCTTACACTCAATAACTGGTTGTGCCACCTTTAGCTGCAATGACTCCAACCAAATGCTTCCTGTAGTTGTTGATCAGTCTCTCACGTCGCTGTGGAGGAATTTTGGCCCACTCTTCCATGCAGAACTGCTTTAACTCAGTGACATGTGGGTTTTCAAGCATGAACTGCTCGTTTCAAGTCCTGCCACAACATCTCAATTGGGATTAGGTCTGGACTTTGACTAGGCCATTCCAAAACGTCCAATTTGTTGCTTTTTCACCATTTTCATGTAGACTTGATTGTGTGTTTTGGATCATTGTCTTGCTGCATGACCCAGCTGTGCTTCAGCTTCAGCTCACAGACGGATGGTCTGACATTCTCCTGTAGAATTCTCTGATACAGAGCAGAATTCATGGTTCCTTCTATTAAGGCAAGTCGTCCAGGTCCTGAGGCAGCAAAGCATCCCCAAACCATCACACCACCACCACCATGTATGATGTTCTTACTGTGGAATGCATTGTTTGGTTTTCGCCAGGCATAATTGGACCCATCTTGTCCAAAATGTTGACTCAAGTTTGCCAAAAAGCACCTGGATGATCATCAAGACTCTTGGAAGAACGTTCTATGGACAGTACAACTTTTTGGACAACATGGTTCCAGTAATGCCTGGCAAAAACCAAACTCTGCATTCCACAGTAAGAACATCATACCAAAGGTCAAGCATGAAACTGGGATTCATCTTTGAAGAGCACACTTCTCGAGCATACCAGTGGCCATCGAAGGTGAGCATTTGCCCACTGAAGTCGGTTACGACGCCGAACTGCAATCAGGTCAAGACCCTGGTGAGGACGACGAGCACGCAGATGAGCTTCCCTGAGACGGTTTCTGACAGTTTGTGCAGAAATTCTTCGGTTGTGCAAACCCACAGTTTCATCAGCTGTCTGGGTGGCTGGTCTCAGACAATCCCACAGGTGAAGAAGCCGGATGTGGAGGTCCTGGGCTGGCATGGTGACACGTGGTCTGCAGTTGTGAGGCCGGTTAGACGTACTGCCAAATTCTCTAAAATGACGTTGGAGGTGGCTTATGGTAGAGAAATGAACATTCAGTTCACTGGCAACAGCTCTGGTGGACATTCCTGCAGTCAGCATGCCAATTACACGCTCCCTCAAAACTTGAGACATCTGTGGCATTGTGTTGTGTGACAAAACTGCACGTTTTAGAGTGGCCTTTTATTGTCCCCAGCACAAGGTGCACCTGTGTAATGATCATTTTGTTTAATCAGCTTCTTTCTTGGTATGTCACACCTGTCAGGTGGATGGATTATCTTGGCAAAGATGAAATGGTCACTAACAGAGATGTAAACAAATTTGAGATAAATAAGCTTTTTGTGTGTATGGAAATATCTGGGATCTTTTATTTCAGCCCATGGAACATGAGACCAACACTTTACATGTTGTGTTTATATTTTTGTTCAGAATAGAAAACCAAAGCAGACGTAACGTAAATTACCACTTCACCCCATAGACATTAAAACCAGCCTCACCCCTCTCGCTGAAGTGAGCCAGGATTCCATTCTATAGGCTCCTATCGTTTTCATTGTTGTGAATAGCTTCATCACATCTCCACCTTGCTTACAAGACAAGTAGCTAGAGTGGACGTTGTTCAGATCTGATCAGACAAGCATGAATAGTACCGTTGTCAATAAACTAGTAATAAACTATCACAGACTCGCGCAAAAACCATCAGAATAACAATAATAGTCAATCTACGGAGTACCCACTGCGTAAAAAAAAAAAGGGCGAAATCTGCCGCACTGCATGCAGTAGTCTGAGTTGACTCTTTGGGATTTAGGGAGCAAATCAGGCCGGTATCCGAACGCACCCTGGCCAATCAGACACGAGTTTCCACCCATCTCAACACTTGGGTCTCCGCCCCCTGCGTTCGAATGACGGTAATCAGCCAACGGGGGCGGGCCTGGGGGCGGGCCTGGGGGCGGGCCTGGGGAGCGGGCCTGGGGGGCGGGCCTGGGGGCGGGCCTGAGAGCGGGGCCTGGGGCGGTGCGGGCCTGGGGGCGGGTCTGGGGGCGGGCCTGGGGGCGGGCCTGGGGGCGGGGCCTGGGGGCGGGCCTGAGCTCAGAGCTGGATGCAGTTTGAACCTGGATCAACTGGCCTCGGCAGTAACACACAGCAGCGTCCACAACAACAACAACAACAACAACAACAACAACAACAACCACAACCAAGACGACGACGTGAGACCAATTCTTGCTATCTGACCGGTAAAAGTAAGTCATGGAAAAGATTGCACGTTAGTAGTAGTAAAATAACACATTTCAACATGAAGCCATTTAATGAAAAATGTACCTGAATAATTGTAGAAAACGTTAGTTTCCCCTTGCATGTTTTTCTAGTATTTTTCTGCTAAGTTACTGTAACGTTAACTGTTACTGTACAGTAGCTACAGAGCGTGTTACTGAAACGTTACCTAGCTAAATCTACATTTTAAATGTAGTTAAAATAAAAGAAACTTGCTTTAGGATTACTAATTTGATTACTCATAGTTTTCACACTAGCTAATGTTTTGTTAAGGCTAGCAGCGTTAGCATAAATGCTAGCGCTGCGTGATGGGATGAGTTAGCAGCGCGTTAGGCGGGAAGCAAATGGTGGGCCCATTGTTCTCAACGAGCTAGCATGCTAGGTGGCAGCTAACTAGGCTAACCTTAATGCAAACCCTATACAGTCTAAGCTGCACACGGGTCTGCAATTGTTTCAACAACATTTTATCCGACGTGGGGCCTAGTTAGTTAGCCACTATACCTAGATGCTCTTGCAAAAAAAGCTAGTTTAATAAATGTCTATTTTGTCCCGTGTATCAGTCAATCGTGTGACCATGGTGAAAGGGGACATTAATAAACCCAAGGGCAAGACGTCAGCCTACGCCTTCTTCGTCCAGACCTGCCGGGAGGAACAGAAGAGGAAACACCCCGACCAGTCGGTCAACTTCTCAGAGTTCTCCAAGCAGTGTTCCGAGAGATGGAGGGTGAATATTAATACACACGCCACACATTTATACACACATCACAAGGTGTTATTCCACTATGTGTCCGTTGTATATTTTTCATTTTTAGTCATTTAGCAGACGCTCTTATCCAGAGCGACTTACAGTTAGTGAGTGCATACATGCATTCTTTTTTTTTCATACTGGCCCCCGTGTATCAGTGTTATAATAACTGTGGGTAATAAGGAAGTTATAACTGAGTTTGTGTGTAGGCTTCCACTGCGACTGACAAGCGTCGTTTTGAGGACATGGCGAAGAATGACAAGGTGCGTTATGAGAGGGACATGAGGGGGTACGTCCCCCCCAAGGGGATGGCCAAGAGCGGTAGGAAAAAGAAGGACCCCAACGCTCCCAAACGACCCCCGTGAGTCACACATTACAGTATACACACTACTGTACATCCATCACATATGACCTGCTTCACTCTAACCCTCCTCCCTCCATTCCATTTACATCATTTAGCAGACGCTCTTATCCAGAGCGACTTACAAATTGGTGCATTCAACTTATGATAGCCAGTGGGACAACCTCTTTTTTTTCATCTTTTTTTTATGGGAGGGGAGGGGTAGAAGGATTACTTTTATACTATCCCGGGTATTCCTTAAAGAGGTGGGGTTTCAAGTGTCTCCGGAAGGTGGTCAGTGACTCCGCTGTCCTGGCGTCGTGAGGGAGCTTGTTCCACCATTGGGGTGCCAGAGCAGCGAACAGTTTTGACTGGGCTGAGCGGGAACTGTGCTTCCGTAGAGGTAGGGGGGCTAGCAGGCCAGAGGTGGATGAACGTAGTGCCCTCGTTTGGGTGTAGGGTCTGATCAGAGCCTGAAGGTAAGGAGGTGCCGTTCCCCTCACAGCTCCGTAGGCAAGCACCACATATGACCTCCTCCCTCATCACATATGATCTGCTTCCCTCCTCCCTCATCACATATGACCTGCTTCCCTCTAACCCTCCTCCCTCATCACATATGACCTGCTTCCCTCCTCCCTCATCACATATGACCTGCTTCCCTCCTCCCTCCATCACATATGACCTGCTTCCCTCCTCCCTCCATCACATATGACCTGCTTCCCTTCTCCCTCATCACATATGACCTGCTTCCCTCCTCCCTCATCACATATGACCTGCTTCCCTTCTCCCTCATCACATATGACCTGCTTCCCTCCTCCCTCATCACATATGACCTGCTTCCCTCCTCCCTCATCACATATGACCTGCTTCCCTTCTCCCTCATCACATATGACCTGCTTCCCTCCTCCCTCCCTCATCACATATGACCTGCTTCCCTCCTCCCTCATCACATATGACCTGCTTCCCTCCTCCCTCATCACATATGACCTGCTTCCCTCCTCCCTCCATCACATATGACCTGCTTCCCTCCTCCCTCATCACATATGACCTGCTTCCCTCCTCCCTCATCACATATGACCTGCTTCCCTCTAACCCTCCTCCCTCTTCCTCCCTCAGGTCTGCCTTCTTTGTGTTCTCAGCAGAGTTCCGTCCGACGGTCAAACAGGAGTTCCCAGGTAAACTAATGATGATGATAGTATTACTAACAGGAGTTCCCAGGTAAACTAATCATGATGATAGTATTACTAACAGGAGTTCCCAGGTAAACTAATGATGATGATAGTATTACTAACAGGAGGTCCCAGGTAAACTAATGATGATGATAGTATTACTAACAGGAGTTCCCAGGTAAACTAATCATGATGATAGTATTACTAACAGGAGTTCCCAGGTAAACTAATGATGATGATAGTATTACTAACAGGAGTTCCCAGGTAAACTAATGACGTGGTCCTCTGTAGCTCAGCTGGTAGAGCACGGCGCTTGTAACGCTAAGGTAGTGGGTTCGATCCCCGGGACCACCCATACACAAAAAAAATGTATGCACGCATGACTGTAAGTCGCTTTGGATAAAAGCGTCTGCTAAATGGCATATTATTATTATTATTATGATGATAGTATTACTAACAGGAGTTCCCAGGTAAACTAATCATGATGATAGTATTACTAACAGGAGTTCCCAGGTAAACTAATCATGATGATAGTATTACTAACAGGAGTTCCCAGGTAAACTAATGATGATGATAGTATTACTAACAGGAGGTCCCAGGTAAACTAATGATGATGATAGTATTACTAACAGGAGTTCCCAGGTAAACTAATCATGATGATAGTATTACTAACAGGAGTTCCCAGGTAAACTAATGATGATGATAGTATTACTAACAGGAGTTCCCAGGTAAACTAATGATGATGATAGTATTACTAACAGGAGTTCCCAGGTAAACTAATCATGATGATAGTATTACTAACAGGAGTTCCCAGGTAAACTAATGATGATGATAGTATTACTAACAGGAGTTAGTTTGATATATTATCAGCCGATACAGATATTGTCACCGGTATATTGTGCATCCCTAGTAATATGTGTATTGTCTCCAGGCTGCTCCATAGGAGAGTATTATCAATAGCAGTAGTATATATAATAATCTATATATTGGTAGTAGTATATATAATAATCTATATATTGGTAGTAGTATATATAATAATCTATATATTGGTAGTAGTATATATAATAATCTATATATTGGTAGTAGTATATATAATAATATATATATTGGTAGTAGTATATATAATAATATATATATTGGTAGTAGTATATATAATAATCTATATATTGGTAGTAGTATATATAATAATCTATATATTGGTAGTAGTATATATAATAATCTATATATTGGTAGTAGTATATATAATAATAGTGTGTATTATCAATAGCAGTAGGTAGCTTAGTGGTTAAGAGCGTTGTGCCAGTAACCGAAAGGTCGCTGGTTCTAATCCCCGAGCCGACTAGGTGAAAAATATGTCGATGTGCCCTTAAGCAAGGCACTTAACCCTAATTGCTCATGTAAGTCGCTCTGGATAAGAGCGTCTACTAAATGACGTAAATATAATAATCTATATATTGGTAGTAGTATATATAATAATCTATATATTGGTAGTAGTATATATATATATATATATATATTACATTTACATCATTTAGCAGACGCTCTTATCCAGAGCGACTTACAGGAGCAATTAGGGTTAAGTGCCTTGCTCAAGGGCACATCGACAGATTTTCACCTAGTCGGCTCGGGGATTAGAACCAGCAACCTTTCGGTTACTGGCACAACACTCTTAACCACTAAGCTACCTGCCGCCCCTTATATATATATATATTGGTAGTAGTAGTATATACAGTTGAAGTTGGAAGTTTAAACTCAGTTTTTCACAATTCCTGACATTTAATCCTAGTAAAAATTCCCTGTCTTAGGTCAGTTAGGATCACCACTTTATTTTAAGAATGTGAAATGTCAGAATAATAGTAGAGAGAATGATTTATTTCAGCTTTTATTTCTTTCATCACATTCCCAGTGGGTCAGAAGTTTACGTACACTCAATTAGTATTTGGTAGCATTGCCTTTAAATTGTTTAACTTGGGTCAAACGTTTCGGGTAGCCTTCCACAAGCTCCAACAATAAGTTGGGTGAATTTTGGCCCATTCCTCCTGACTGTCACGACCGTCTGGAAAGGGAGCAGACCAATACGCAGCGCGTTGAGTGAACATGATGACTTTAATGAGTAAAGCACGTAAATACAAAACAAAAGACGATAGTGAAGTCCAACAGTGACAATGACTGAACTTGGAACAAAAACCCACAATTCCCACAGGAAAACATTCAGATAAATATGGCTCCCAATCAGAGATAACGAGCCGACAGCTGACACTCGTTACCTCCGATTGGGAGTCATTGACCAAACCTAGAAATGAACCCCACAGAACTGCAAACATAGAAATACACCCAAAACCCAACAAAACAAAATACACCCTGGCTCAAATACAAAAGTCCCGGAGCCAGAGTGTCACACTGACAGAGCTGGTGTAACTGAGTCAGGTTTGTAGGCCTCCTTGCTCGCACACGCTTTTTCATTTTCTATAGGATTGAGGTCAGGGCTTTGTGATGGCCACTCCAATACCTTGACTTTGTTGTCCTTAAGCCATTTTGCCACAACTTTGGAAGTATGCTTGGGGTCATTGTCCATTTGGAAGACCCATTTGCGACCAAGCTTTAACTTCCTGAATGATGTCTTGAGATGTTGCTTCAATATATCCTCAACGTGATCAAAACAAAGGAGATGATTATGGACTACAGGAAAGGGAGGACAGAGAACGCCCCCATTCTCATCGACGGGGCTGTAGTGGAGCAGGCTGAGAGCTTCAAGAGACTAGGTGTCCACATCACCAACAAACTATCATGGTCCAAACACACCAAGACAGTCGTGAAGAGGGCACGACAAAGCCTATCCCTCTCAGGAGACTGAAAAGATTTGGCATGGGTCCTCAGATCCTCAAATAGTTCTACAGCTGCACCATCGAGAGCATCCTGACTGGTTGCATCACCGCCTGGTATGGCAACTGCTCGGCTTCCGACCGCAAGGCACTACAGAGGGTAGTGCGTACGGCCCAGTACATCACTGGGGCCAAGCTTCCTGCCATCCAGGACCTCTATACCAGGTGGTGTCAGAGGAAGGCCCTCAAAATTGTCAAAGACTCCAGCCACCCTAGTCATAGACTGTTCTCTCTGCTACCGCACGGCAAGCGGTACCGGAGTGCCAGGTCTAGGTCCAAAAGGCTTCTTAACAGCTTCTACCCCCAAGCTATAAGACTCCTGAACAGCTAATCATGGCTACCCAGACTATTTGCACTCCATCTTCAGCGGTGAAGTTGTCCTGTCCCCTTAGCAGAAAAACACCCCCAAAGCATAATGTTTCCACCTCCATGTTTGACAGTGGGGATGGTGTTCTTGGGGTCATAGGCAGCATTCCTCCTCCTCCAAACACAGCGAGTTGAGTTGATGCCAAAGAGCTCGATTTTGGTCTCATCTGACCACAACACTTTCACCCAGTTCTCCTCTGAATCATTCAGATGTTCATTGGCAAACTTCAGACGGGCATGTATATGTGCTTTCTTGAGCAGGGGGACCTTGCGGGCGCTGCAGGATTTCAGTCCTTCACGGCGTAGTGTGTTACCAATTGTTTTCTTGGTGACTATGGTCCCAGCTGCCTTGAGATCATTGACAAGATCCTCCGGTGTAGTTCTGGGCTGATTCCTCACCGTTCTCATGATCATTTCAACTCCACAAGGTGAGATCTTGCATGGATCCCCAGGCCGAGGGAGATTAACAGTTCTTTTGTGTTTCTTCCATTTACAAATAATTGCACCAACTGTTGTCACCTTCTCACCAAGCTGCTTGGCAATGGTCTTGTAGCCCATTCCAGCCTTGTGTAGGTCTACAATCTTGTCCCTGACATCCTTGGAGAGCTCTTTGGTCTTGGCCATGGTGGAGAGTTTGGAATCGGATTGATTGATTGCTTCTGTGGACAGGTGTCTTTTATACAGGTAACGAGCTGAGAATAGGAGCACTCCCTTTAAGAGTGTGCTCCTAATCTCAGCTCGTTACCTGTATAAAAGACACCTGGGAGCCAGAAATCTTTCTGATTGAGAGGGGGTCAAATACTTATTTCCCTCATTAAATGCAAATCAATTCATAACATTTTTGACATGCGTTTTTCTGGATTTTGTTGTTGTTATTCTGTCTCTCACTGTTCAAATAAACCTACCATTAAAATTATAGACTGATCATTTCTTTGTCAGTGGGCAAACGTACAAAATCAGCAGGGGATCAAATACTTTTGTCCCTCACTGTATGTACAGTGGGGGAAAAAAGTATTTAGTCAGCCACCAATTGTGCAAGTTCTCCCACTTAAAAAGATGAGAGAGGCCTGTAATTTTCATCATAGGTACACGTCAACTATGACAGACAAAATGAGAGAGAAAAATCCAGAAAATCCCATTGTAGGATTTTTAATGAATTTATTTGCAAATTATGGTGGAAAATAAGTATTTGGTCAATAACAAAAGTTTCTCAATACTTTGTTATATACCCTTTGTTGGCAATGACACAGGTCAAACGTTTTCTGTAAGTCTTCACAAGGTTTTCACACACTGTTGCTGGTATTTTGGCCCATTCCTCCATGCATATCTCCTCTAGAGCAGTGATGTTTTGGGGCTGTCGCTGGGCAACACAGTCTTTCAACTCCCTCCAAAGATTTTCTATGGGGTTGAGATCTGGAGACTGGCTAGGCCACTCCAGGACCTTGAAATGCTTCTTACGAAGCCACTCCTTCGTTGCCCGGGCGGTGTGTTTGGGATCATTGTCAGGGAATGGCCGGCAGGGATGTAGCTCAGTTGATAGAGCATGGCGTTTGCAACGCCAGGGTTGTGGGTTCGATTCCCACGGGGGGCCAGTATAAAAAAAATAATGTAATCACTAACTGTAAGTCGCTCTGGATAAGAGCATCTGCTAAATGACTAAAATGTAAATGTAATGCTGAAAGACCCAGCCACGTTTCATCTTCAATGCCCTTGCTGATGGAAGGAGGTTTTCACTCAAAATCTCACGATACATGGCCCCATTCATTCTTTCCTTTACACGGATCAGTCGTCCTGGTCCCTTTGCAGAAAAACAGCCCCAAAGCATGATGTTTCCACCCCCATGCTTCACAGTAGGTATGGTGTTCTTTGGATGCAACTCAGCATTCTTTGTCCTCCAAACACGACGAGTTGGGTGGCGCAGTGGTCTAAGGCACTGCATCGCAGTGCTAACTGTGCCACTAGAGATCCTGGTTCGAATCCAGGCTCTGTCGCAGCCGGCCGCGACCGGGAGACTCATGGGCGGCGCACAATTGGCCCAGCGTCGTCCAGGGTATGGGGAGGGAATGTCCGGCAGGGATGTAGCTCAGTTGATAGAGCATGGCGTTTGCAACGCCAGGGTTGTGGGTTCGATTCCCACGGGAGGCCAGTATAAAAAATATATCTATATGTATTCACTAACTGTAAGTCGCTCTGGATAAGAGCGTCTGCTAAATGACTTAAATGTAAATGTTACCAAAAAGTTCTATTTTGGTTTCATCTGACCATATGACATTCTCCCAATCCTCTTCTGGATCATCCAAATGCACTCTAGCAAACTTCAGACGGGAAAATTCTCAATTTGTCTGTCATAGTTGACGTGTACCTATGATGAAAATTACAGGCCCCTCTCATCTTTTTAAGTGGGAGAACTTGCACAATTGGTGGCTGACTAAATACTTTTTCCCCCCACTGTATAATAATGTACATATTATTGTCTCCAGGCTGTTCTATAGGAGAATGTGCTAAGAAGCTGGGGATCATGTGGGGTCAACAGACTCCAACCCAGAAACAGCCGTTTGAAGAGAAGGCTCTCCGACTGAGGGAGAAATATGACAAGGTACAGGACTGCTACTTGACATTCCTTTGAACAAGCAGGATAGATTTTTTACTTGGCCAAAATCTCTGTAACACCATTTTTACATGATGCAAGGAACCACTTAAAAAATTTCAGAATCAGACATACAGTGCATTCAGGAAATATTTAGACCCCTTGACTTTTTCCACATTTTGTTACATTATAGCCTTATTTTAAAATTGATTAAATTATTTTTTCCCCCTCATCAATCTACACACAATACCCCATAATGACAAAGCAAAAACAGGTTGTAGGACATTTTTGCAAATGTATAAAATAAAAAACGGAAATATCACATTTACATAAGTATTCAGACCCTTTACTCAGTACTTTGTTGAAGCACCTTTGGCAGCGATTACAGCCTCGAGTCTTCTTGGGTGTGATGCTACAAGCTTGGCACACCTGTATTTGGGGAGTTTCTCCCATTCTTCTCTGCAGATCCTCTCAAGCTCTGTCAGGTTGGATGGGGAGCGTCGCTGCACTGCTATTTTCAGGTCTCTCCAGAGATGTTCGATCGGGTTCAAGTCCGGGCTCTGGCTATGGCCACTAAAGGACATTCAGAGACTTGTCCCAAAGCCACTCCTGCATTGTCTTGGATGTGTGCTTAGGGTCGTTATCCTGTTGGAAGGTGACCCTTCGCCCCAGTCTGAGGTCCTGAGTGCTCTGGAGCAGGTTTTCATCAAGGATCTCTCTGTACATTGCTCCGTTCATCTTTCCCTCGATCCTGACTAGTCTCCCAGTCCCTGCCGCTGAAAAACATCCCCACAGCATGATGCTGCCACCACCATGCTTCACCGTAGGTCAATCTTGGTTTCATCAGACCAGAGAATCTTTAGGTGCCTTTTGGCAAACTCCAAGCGGGCTGTCATGTGCCTTTTACTGAGGAGTGGCTTCTGTCTGACCACTCTACCATAAAGACCTGATTGGTGGAGAGCTGCAGAGATGGTTGTCCTTCTGGAAGGTTCTCCCATCTCCACAGAGGAACTCTGGAGCTCTCTCAGAGTAACCATCGGGTTCTTGGTCACCTCCCTAACCAAGGCCCTTCTACCCCGATTGCTCAATTTGGCTGGGCGGCCAGCTCTAGGAAGAGTCTTGGTGGTTCCAAACTTTTTCCATTTAAGAATGATGGAGGCCACTGTGTTCTTGGGGACCTTCAATGCTGCAGAAATGTTTTGGTACCCTTCCCCAGATCTGTGCCTCGACACAATCCTGTCTCGGAGCTCTACGGACAATTCCTTCGACCTCATGGCTTGGTTTTTGCTCTGACATGCACTGTCAACTGTGGGACCTTATATAGACAGGTGTGTGCCTTTCCAAATCATGTCCAATCAATTGAATTTACCACAGGTGGACTCCAATCAAGTTTTAGAAACATCTCAAGGATGATCAATGGAAACAGGATGCACCTGAGCTCAATTTCGAGTCTCATAGCAGAGGGTCTTAATACTTATGTAAATAAGGTATTCCTGTTTTTTATTTGTAATACATTTGCAAAAACATCTAAAACCCTGTTTTCACTTTGTCATTATGGGATATTGTGTGTAGATTGCTGATGATTTTGTTTTGTTTAATCCATTTTAGAATAAGGCTGAGCTTTCTTGTATCTCCTAGATATAGGACAGACACTTCAAAACCTTATTCCTTATTATTTATTTTTTGACTCTTTTTGCCCTTTATGAATATGTTATTCAATGCGTTTCTATGGGATTTGGTAAACTGAGAGTGTTATTAGATGTTACAATATCAGTACTTGTTGCATTTACAACTTGTCTAAGTCCTATCATCTACTGATTTCAGCCAGCTTTGGATTGACTGTATTGCTTGAATGGAATGTTGGCATAGTCAAGTTGTAGAATCATCTCAAGGATGATCAATGGAAACAGGATGCACCTGAGCTCAATTTCGAGTCTCATAGCAAAGGGTCTGAATATTTGTATTTTTAATCAATTTGAAAACATTTCTAAAAACCAGTTTTCTCTTTGTCATTATGGGTTATTGTGTGTAGATTGAATGTAACAAAATGTGGAAAAAGCCAAGGGGTCTGAATACTTTTCCGAATGACCTCTAAATGTAATCTACACTGCCTATTGGCTTCTGATATTCAAGCCAGTCTCAAAATACAACACTGCCCCTTTAAGGCTCTCCTGGAGGATGGTTGGCCACCCTCGGTAGCCTATAAAATATTGTAACATTAGAATTACAACCAAATACATTTTATGAAGGGCGTCCTGTTGTCCATTTGACGATAAGTATGTCTATGGTTCTGGGACAGTTCTGGGATCCAAACAGGCAACAGATCAGAACGTTTAGCTTCATGTTGAGAACCTTTTATTTCTTTATATTATCAGCTCAACAATATGCACACGGCCTTACGCACAAATGTTCCAAAATGATATTAGCTGGAAAACACCTCAAAAGACACCAGCGGTTTCATGACAATAAAATAACGTTGATTTGAAAACCAATAGAATATGAGAAATGCTGGTTTCATTGGCATATTAAGTGTTTATCAAATAATAACCTCAGCATTTCTATGTTTGTATTTTTGCTAGGCTACTTTGAAACAAGTTAAGACATGCTTAATAAAAATACATAACAATAATATAATATGCCATTTAGCAGACGCTTTTATCCAAAGCGACTTACAGTCATGCGTGCATACATTTTTGTGTATGGGTGGTCCCGGGGATCGAACCCACTACCTTGGCGTTACAAGCGCCGTGCTCTACCAGCTGAGCTACAGAGGACCACATAAAATGTCCAGGTTTTAAACAATTAGGTTTGCGGTTAAATAGTTTCAAAATGGTGAGATTTAAGGCACTGTCCTTCACTCTCCGGTCTGACCATTTGATCTGAACTAATCGTGCATTGAGTATTTCGACAGAATCAAGCCTTTAGACTTTAATGTTAATTATCCTACATTATAATTGTCAAACATGACTATATTTATGTCATTAAAAGTGTCATTCAAGTTTGGCTACATTTTCTGTCACCTCCCTCATGTCTGCATGGGTTTGAACATGAGGCTGTAGACAATATGCATATCACCTCAGAGTAATTGTTTGATATTGCGACATTATCTTTATGACCTGTCCTGGACAAGAGGACAAGCGGTAATGTCAAGCTCTGTGTCAAACAGTGCCTTGCAAAAGTATTCATCCCCCTTGGCGTTTTTCCTATTTTGTTGCATTACAACCTGTAATCTAAATGGATTTTTATTTGCATTTCATGTAATGGACATACACAAAGTAGTCCAAATTGGTGAAGTGAAATGAAAAAAATAACTTGTTTCAAAAAAATTCTAAAAAATAAATTACAGAAAAGAGGTGCGTGCATATGTATTCAACCCCTTTGCTATGAAGACCCTAAATAAGATCTGGTGCAACCAATTACCTTCAGAAGTCACATAATTAGTTAAATAAAGTCCACCTGTGTGCAATCGAAGTGTCACATGATCTCAGTATATATACACCTGTTCTGAAAGGCCCCAGAGTCTGCAACACCACTAAGCAAGGGGCACCACCAAGCAAGCGGCACCATGAAGACCAAGGAGCTCTCCAAAAATGGTCAGGGACAAAGTTGTGGAGAAGTACAGATCAGGGTTGGGTTATAAAAAAATATCTGAAACTTTGAACATCCCACGGAGCACCATTAAATCCATTATTAAAAAATGGAAAGAATATGGCACCACAACAAACCTGCCAAGAGAGGGCCGCCCACCAAAACTCACGGACCAGGCAAGGAGGGCATTAATCAGAGAGGCAACAAAGAGACCAAAGATAACCCTGAAGGAGCTGCAAAGCTCCACAGCGGAGATTGGAGTATCTGTCCATAGGACCACTTTAAGCCGTACACTCCACAGAGCTGGGCTTTACGGAAGAGTGGCCAGAAAAAAGCCATTGCTTAAAGAAAAAAATAAGCAGACACGTTTGGTGTTCGCCAAAAGGCATGTGGGAGTCTCCCCAAACATATAGAAGAAGGTACTCTGGTCAGATGAGACTAAAATTGAGCTTTTTGGCCATCAATGAAAACTCTATGTCTGGCGCAAACCCAACACCTCTCATAACCCCGAGAACAGAATTGAAGGAATGATGGATGGCGCTAAATACAGGGAAATTCTTGAGGGAAACCTGTTTTAGTCTTCCAGAGATTTGAGACTGGGACGGAGGTTCACCTTCCAGCAGGACAATGACCCTAAGCATACTGCTAAAGCAGCACTCGAGTGGTTTATGGAGAAACATTTAAATGTCTTGGAATGGCCTAGTCAAAGTCCAGACCTCAATCCAATTGAGAATCTGTGGTATGACCTAAAGATTGCTGTACACCAGCGGAACCCATCCAACTTGAAGGAGCTGGAGCAGTTTTGCCTTGAAGAATGGGCAAAAATCCCAGTGGCTAGATGTGCCAAGCTTATAGAGACATACCTTAAGAGACTTGCAGCTGTAATTGCTGCAAAAGGTGGCTCTACAAAGTATTGACTTTGGGGGGGTGAATAGTTATGCACGCTCAAGTTTTCTGTTTTTTTTGGTCTTAATTCTTGTTTGTTTCACAATAAAAATTATTTTGC
The DNA here is from genome assembly GCF_964263955.1 of Coregonus lavaretus. Taxonomy (NCBI): domain Eukaryota; kingdom Metazoa; phylum Chordata; class Actinopteri; order Salmoniformes; family Salmonidae; genus Coregonus; species Coregonus lavaretus. Next base: position 472,592 of record NC_140026.1, on the reverse strand, counting down.
ATCTTCAAAGTGGTCGGCATGTTGTGTAAATCAAATTATACAAACCCCCCCCCAAAAAAATCCATTTTAAATTCCAGGTTGTAAGGCAACAAAATAGGAAAAATGCCAAGGGGGGTGAATACTTTCGCAAGCCACTGTATACACACACACACACCTTGCCCCACACACACATTAACACACACACATCACGCAACCACAAACAGACCCCAGACCTGTTAGAGACTGACTGGTCTATACTGACTGACCGCTGTACCCCACAAACAGACCCCAGACCTGTTAGAGACTGACTGGTCTATACTGACTGACCGCTGTACCCCACAAACAGACCCCAGCCCTGTTAGAGACTGACTGGTCTATACTGACTGGCCGCTGTACCCCACAAACAGACCCCAGCCCTGTTAGAGACTGACTGGTCTTTACTGACTGTACCCCATCTCTCTCTCTCTCTGTCTGTTAGAGACTGACCGCTGTACCCCGTCTCTCTGTCTGTTTGTGTCGTGTGTTTAGGACATGGCTGCATACCGCTCCGGTGCAAACGTTAAGCGGGCGCCGATGCGACCCGGTCCCGGTGGCTCGTCCGGTATGATGCCCCACGCCACGGCCGGTGATGATGATGATGATGATGACCTGGAGGACGACGATGATGATGATGATGATGATGATGAGTAAAGCGTTAGCGCGGGGTTCATACCTGTTGGATCGATTTAGCGCGCGCCCGGTAGGCGGAGTTTGTGCATTTGAGACCATTCCATTGGTCCTAATGTGGAAACTCCGCCCTCCCAGGGTCGAGCTAAAACGATCGAACCCAATTTCCACCAGAATCCTAACGGGCCAGAGGAGGAATCTGATTGGCTGAAAGGTATGTGTGCCTGTCAGTGACCCTGCAGGGGGAGGGCTGACCAGAGGTCAAAGGTTAGTTAGGTCAGGGGTTAGATAGAGCTGGACTGGACCAGACACAACCTGCAAGGGACTCATAATATCGCAGCTTCACTGAGTACTCATCTAATGCAACATCCGTTGCTGTGGATAGATCTGAATGTTGTGGATGTCTTGGTGTGTAGCTGCTGTTTGTTCCCAGGGTTGTGTTTGGTCCTAGTTGAGTTCAGGCTCTACAATATTAACAGAGCTGTGTGACGCTGCAGCTCCTTTTAAAACAAACACTTTATTTTTTGTTTTTACAATTTTTTTTTAAATGGAAAAATGTGTCCTGAAACAATATGTAGAAATTGACTTTTTTTATAATAAAACAATTATGATTCTGAAAATGTTTTCTGTGTATTATCTAATCCTGCTGCAACACTGACATGGGGCTGATGACTGGGGTTTATCTATCTAATCCTGTTGCAACACTGACATGGAGCTGATGACTGGGGTTTATCTATCTAATCCTGCTGCAACACTGACATGGAGCTGATGACTGGGGTTTATCTATCTAATCCTGCTGCAACACTGACATGGAGCTGATGACTGGGGTTTATCTATCTAATCCTGCTGCAACACTGACATGGAGCTGATGACTGGGGTTTATCTATCTAATCCTGCTGCAACACTGACATGGAGCTGATGACTGGGGTTTATCTATCTAATCCTGCTGCAACACTGACATGGAGCTGATGACTGGGGTTTATCTATCTAATCCTGCTGCAACACTGACATGGAGCTGATGACTCTAGGGTTTATCTATCTAATCCTGCTGCAACACTGACATGGAGCTGATGACTGGGGTTTATCTATCTAATCCTGCTGCAACACTGACATGGAGCTGATGACTGGGGTTTATCTATCTAATCCTGCTGCAACACTGACATGGAGCTGATGACTGGGGTTTATCTATCTAATCCTGCTGCAACACTGACATGGAGCTGATGACTGGGGTTTATCTATCTAATCCTGCTGCAACACTGACATGGAGCTGATGACTGGGGTTTATCTATCTAATCCTGCTGCAACACTGACATGGAGCTGATGACTGGGGTTTATCTATCTAATCCTGCTGCAACACTGACATGGAGCTGATGACTGGGGTTTATCTATCTAATCCTGCTGCAACACTGACATGGAGCTGATGACTCTAGGGTTTATCTATCTAATCCTGCTGCAACACTGACATGGAGCTGATGACTGGGGTTTATCTATCTAATCCTGCTGCAACACTGACATGGAGCTGATGACTGGGGTTTATCTATCTAATCCTGCTGCAACACTGACATGGAGCTGATGACTCTAGGGTTTATCTATCTAATCCTGTTGCAACACTGACATGGAGCTGATGACTGGGGTTTATCTATCTAATCCTGCTGCAACACTGACATGGAGCTGATGACTGGGGTTTATCTATCTAATCCTGCTGCAACACTGACATGGAGCTGATGACTGGGGTTTATCTATCTAATCCTGCTGCAACACTGACATGGAGCTGATGACTGGGGTTTATCTATCTAATCCTGTTGCAACACTGACATGGAGCTGATGACTGGGGTTTATCTATCTAATCCTGCTGCAACACTGACATGGAGCTGATGACTGGGGTTTATCTATCTAATCCTGCTGCAACACTGACATGGAGCTGATGACTGGGGTTTATCTATCTAATCCTGCTGCAACACTGACATGGAGCTGATGACTGGGGTTTATCTATCTAATCCTGCTGCAACACTGACATGGAGCTGATGACTGGGGTTTATCTATCTAATCCTGCTGCAACACTGACATGGAGCTGATGACTCTAGGGTTTATCTATCTAATCCTGTTGCAACACTGACATGGAGCTGATGACTGGGGTTTATCTATCTAATCCTGCTGCAACACTGACATGGAGCTGATGACTGGGGTTTATCTATCTAATCCTGCTGCAACACTGACATGGAGCCGATGACTGGGGTTTATCTATCTAATCCTGCTGCAACACTGACATGGAGCTGATGACTGGGGTTTATCTATCTAATCCTGCTGCAACACTGACATGGAGCCGATGACTGGGGTTTATCTATCTAATCCTGCTGCAACACTGACATGGGGCTGATGACTGGGGTTTATCTATCTAATCCTGCTGCAACACTGACATGGAGCTGATGACTGGGGTTTATCTATCTAATCCTGTTGCAACACTGACATGGAGCTGATGACTGGGGTTTATCTATCTAATCCTGCTGCAACACTGACATGGAGCTGATGACTGGGGTTTATCTATCTAATCCTGCTGCAACACTGACATGGAGCTGATGACTGGGGTTTATCTATCTAATCCTGCTGCAACACTGACATGGAGCTGATGACTCTAGGGTTTATCTATCTAATCCTGCTGCAACACTGACATGGAGCTGATGACTCTAGGGTTTATCTATCTAATCCTGTTGCAACACTGACATGGAGCTGATGACTGGGGTTTATCTATCTAATCCTGCTGCAACACTGACATGGAGCTGATGACTGGGGTTTATCTATCTAATCCTGTTGCAACACTGACATGGAGCTGATGACTGGGGTTTATCTATCTAATCCTGCTGCAACACTGACATGGAGCTGATGACTGGGGTTTATCTATCTAATCCTGTTGCAACACGACATGGAGCTGATGACTCTAGGGTTTATCTATCTAATCCTGCTGCAACACTGACATGGAGCTGATGACTGGGGTTTATCTATCTAATCCTGCTGCAACACTGACATGGAGCTGATGACTCTAGGGTTTATCTATCTAATCCTGCTGCAACACTGACATGGAGCTGATGACTCTAGGGTTTATCTATCTAATCCTGTTGCAACACTGACATGGAGCTGATGACTGGGGTTTATCTATCTAATCCTGTTGCAACACGACATGGAGCTGATGACTGGGGTTTATCTATCTAATCCTGTTGCAACACTGACATGGAGCTGATGACTCTAGGGTTTATCTATCTAATCCTGTTGCAACACTGACATGGAGCTGATGACTGGGGTTTATCTATCTAATCCTGTTGCAACACGACATGGAGCTGATGACTCTAGGGTTTATCTATCTAATCCTGCTGCAACACTGACATGGAGCTGATGACTGGGGTTTATCTATCTAATCCTGCTGCAACACTGACATGGAGCTGATGACTGGGGTTTATCTATCTAATCCTGCTGCAACACTGACATGGAGCTGATGACTGGGGTTTATCTATCTAATCCTTTTGCAACACTGACATGGAGCTGATGACTGGGGTTTATCTATCTAATCCTGTTGCAACACTGACATGGAGCTGATGACTGGGGTTTATCTATCTAATCCTGCTGCAACACTGACATGGAGCTGATGACTCTAGGGTTTATCTATCTAATCCTGCTGCAACACTGACATGGAGCTGATGACTCTAGGGTTTATCTATCTAATCCTGTTGCAACACTGACATGGAGCTGATGACTGGGGTTTATCTATCTAATCCTGCTGCAACACTGACATGGAGCTGATGACTCTAGGGTTTATCTATCTAATCCTGCTGCAACACTGACATGGAGCTGATGACTGGGGTTTATCTATCTAATCCTGCTGCAACACTGACATGGAGCTGATGACTCTAGGGTTTATCTATCTAATCCTGCTGCAACACTGACATGGAGCTGATGACTCTAGGGTTTATCTATCTAATCCTGTTGCAACACTGACATGGAGCTGATGACTGGGGTTTATCTATCTAATCCTGCTGCAACACTGACATGGAGCTGATGACTGGGGTTTATCTATCTAATCCTGCTGCAACACTGACATGGAGCTGATGACTGGGGTTTATCTATCTAATCCTGTTGCAACACGACATGGAGCTGATGACTGGGGTTTATCTATCTAATCCTGTTGCAACACTGACATGGAGCTGATGACTCTAGGGTTTATCTATCTAATCCTGTTGCAACACTGACATGGAGCTGATGACTGGGGTTTATCTATCTAATCCTGTTGCAACACTGACATGGAGCTGATGACTGGGGTTTATCTATCTAATCCTGCTGCAACACTGACATGGAGCTGATGACTGGGGTTTATCTATCTAATCCTGCTGCAACACTGACATGGAGCTGATGACTGGGGTTTATCTATCTAATCCTGCTGCAACACTGACATGGAGCTGATGACTCTAGGGTTTATCTATCTAATCCTGCTGCAACACGACATGGAGCTGATGACTCTAGGGTTTATCTATCTAATCCTGCTGCAACACTGACATGGAGCTGATGACTGGGGTTTATCTATCTAATCCTGCTGCAACACTGACATGGAGCTGATGACTGGGGTTTATCTATCTAATCCTGCTGCAACACTGACATGGAGCTGATGACTGGGGTTTATCTATCTAATCCTGCTGCAACACTGACATGGAGCTGATGACTGGGGTTTATCTATCTAATCCTGCTGCAACACTGACATGGAGCTGATGACTGGGGTTTATCTATCTAATCCTGCTGCAACACTGACATGGAGCTGATGACTCTAGGGTTTATCTATCTAATCCTGCTGCAACACTGACATGGAGCTGATGACTGGGGTTTATCTATCTAATCCTGTTGCAACACTGACATGGAGCTGATGACTGGGGTTTATCTATCTAATCCTGTTGCAACACTGACATGGAGCTGATGACTGGGGTTTATCTATCTAATCCTGCTGCAACACTGACATGGAGCTGATGACTGGGGTTTATCTATCTAATCCTGCTGCAACACTGACATGGAGCTGATGACTGGGGTTTATCTATCTAATCCTGCTGCAACACTGACATGGAGCCGATGACTGGGGTTTATCTATCTAATCCTGTTGCAACACTGACATGGAGCTGATGACTGGGGTTTATCTATCTAATCCTGCTGCAACACTGACATGGAGCCGATGACTGGGGTTTTCCTATCTAATCCTGTTGCAACACTGACATGGAGCTGATGACGGGTTTATCTATCTAATCCTGCTGCAACACTGACATGGAGCTGATGACTCTAGGGTTTATCTATCTAATCCTGCTGCAACACTGACATGGAGCTGATGACTGGGGTTTATCTATCTAATCCTGCTGCAACACTGACATGGAGCTGATGACTGGGGTTTATCTTTCTAATCCTGCTGCAACACTGACATGGAGCTGATGACTGTAGGGTTTATCTATCCAATCCTGCTGCAACACTGACATGGAGCTGATGACTCTAGGGTTTATCTATCTAATCCTGCTGCAACACTGACATGGAGCTGATGACTGGGGTTTATCTATCTAATCCTGCTGCAACACTGACATGGAGCTGATGACTGGGGTTTATCTATCTAATCCTGCTGCAACACTGACATGGAGCTGATGACTGTAGGGTTTATCTATCTAATCCTGCTGCAACACTGACATGGAGCTGAAGACTGGGGTTTATCTATCTAATCCTGCTGCAACACTGACATGGAGCTGATGACAGGGGTTTATCTATCTAATCCTGTTGCAACACTGACATGGAGCTGATGACTGGGGTTTATCTATCTAATCCTGTTGCAACACTGACATGGAGCTGATGACTGGGGTTTATCTATCTTGCTGCAACACTGACATGGAGCTGATGACTGGGGTTTATCTATCTAATCCTGCTGCAACACTGACATGGAGCTGATGACTGGGGTTTATCTATCTAATCCTGCTGCAACACTGACATGGAGCTGATGACTGGGGTTTATCTATCTAATCCTGCTGCAACACTGACATGGAGCTGATGACTGGGGTTTATCTATCTAATCCTGCTGCAACACTGACATGGAGCCGATGACTGGGGTTTATCTATCTAATCCTGCTGCAACACTGACATGGAGCTGATGACTGGGGTTTATCTATCTAATCCTGCTGCAACACTGACATGGAGCTGATGACTGGGGTTTATCTATCTAATCCTGCTGCAACACTGACATGGAGCCGATGACTGGGGTTTATCTATCTAATCCTGCTGCAACACTGACATGGAGCCGATGACTGGGGTTTATCTATATAATCCTGCTGCAACACTGACATGGAGCTGATGACTGGGGTTTATCTATCTAATCCTGCTGCAACACTGACATGGAGCCGATGACTGGGGTTTATCTATCTAATCCTGCTGCAACACTGACATGGAGCCGATGACTGGGGTTTATCTATCTAATCCTGCTGCAACACTGACATGGAGCTGATGACTGGGGTTTATCTATCTAATCCTGCTGCAACACTGACATGGAGCTGATGACTGGGGTTTATCTATCTAATCCTGCTGCAACACTGACATGGAGCTGATGACTGGGGTTTATCTATCTAATCCTGCTGCAACACTGACATGGAGCTGATGACTGGGGTTTATCTATCTAATCCTGCTGCAACACTGACATGGAGCTGATGACTGGGGTTTATCTATCTAATCCTGCTGCAACACTGACATGGAGCTGATGACTGGGGTTTATCTATCTAATCCTGCTGCAACACTGACATGGAGCTGATGACGGGTTTATCTATCTAATCCTGCTGCAACACTGACATGGAGCTGATGACTGGGGTTTATCTATCTAATCCTGCTGCAACACTGACATGGAGCTGATGACTGGGGTTTATCTATCTAATCCTGCTGCAACACTGACATGGAGCTGATGACTAGGGTTTATCTATCTAATCCTGTTGCAACACTGACATGGAGCTGATGACTGGGGTTTATCTATCTAATCCTGCTGCAACACTGACATGGAGCTGATGACTGGGGTTTATCTAATCTAATCAACGTGGGGAATAGTTGGTTAAAGTATCTGGTAGTAATAAATAGATATAGTGTACTACTGTTAACCAGGACCCATCATCCTCCTGACATGTAGTAATATATAGTGTACTACTGTTAACCAGGACCCGTCATCCTCCTGACATGTAGTAATATATAGTGTACTACTGTTAACCAGGACCCATCATCCTCCAGACATGTAGTAATATATAGTGTAGTACTGTTAACCAGGACCCATCATCCTCCAGACATGTAGTAATATATAGTGTACTACTGTTAACCAGGACCCGTCATCCTCCTGACATGTAGTAATATATAGTGTACTACTGTTAACCAGGACCCATCATCCTCCTGACATGTAGTAATATATAGTGTACTACTGTTAACCAGGACCCATCATCCTCCTGACATGTAGTAATATATAGTGTACTACTGTTAACCAGGACCCATCATCCTCCAGACATGTAGTAATATATAGTGTACTACTGTTAACCAGGACCCGTCATCCTCCTGACATGTAGTAATATATAGTGTACTACTGTTAACCAGGACCCATCATCCTCCAGACATGTAGTAATATATAGTGTACTACTGTTAACCAGGACCCATCATCCTCCTGACATGTAGTAATATATAGTGTACTACTGTTAACCAGGACCCATCATCCTCCTGACATGTAGTAATATATAGTGTACTACTGTTAACCAGGACCCGTCAGCCTCCTGACATGTAGTAATATATAGTGTACTACTGTTAACCAGGACCCATCATCCTCCTGACATGTAGTAATATATAGTGTACTACTGTTAACCAGGACCCATCATCCTCCTGACATGTAGTAATATATAGTGTACTACTGTTAACCAGGACCCATCATCCTCCTGACATGTAGTAATATATAGTGTACTACTGTTAACCAGGACCCATCATCCTCCTGACATGTAGTAATATATAGTGTACTACTGTTAACCAGGACCCATCATCCTCCAGACATGTAGTAATATATAGTGTAGTACTGTTAACCAGGACCCATCATCCTCCAGACATGTAGTAATATATAGTGTACTACTGTTAACCAGGACCCGTCATCCTCCTGACATGTAGTAATATATAGTGTACTACTGTTAACCAGGACCCATCATCCTCCTGACATGTAGTAATATATAGTGTACTACTGTTAACCAGGACCCATCATCCTCCTGACATGTAGTAATATATAGTGTACTACTGTTAACCAGGACCCATCATCCTCCAGACATGTAGTAATATATAGTGTACTACTGTTAACCAGGACCCGTCATCCTCCTGACATGTAGTAATATATAGTGTACTACTGTTAACCAGGACCCATCATCCTCCAGACATGTAGTAATATATAGTGTACTACTGTTAACCAGGACCCATCATCCTCCTGACATGTAGTAATATATAGTGTACTACTGTTAACCAGGACCCATCATCCTCCTGACATGTAGTAATATATAGTGTACTACTGTTAACCAGGACCCATCATCCTCCTGACATGTAGTAATATATAGTGTACTACTGTTAACCAGGACCCATCATCCTCCTGACATGTAGTAATATATAGTGTAGTACTGTTAACCAGGACCCGTCAGCCTCCTGACATGTAGTAATATATAGTGTACTACTGTTAACCAGGACCCATCATCCTCCTGACATGTAGTAATATATAGTGTACTACTGTTAACCAGGACCCATCATCCTCCTGACATGTAGTAATATATAGTGTACTACTGTTAACCAGGACCCATCATCCTCCTGACATGTAGTAATATATAGTGTACTACTGTTAACCAGGACCCATCATCCTCCAGACATGTAGTAATATATAGTGTACTACTGTTAACCAGGACCCGTCAGCCTTCAGACATGTAGTAATATATAGTGTACTACTGTTAACCAGGACCCATCATCCTCCTGACATGTAGTAATATATAGTGTACTACTGTTAACCAGGACCCGTCATCCTCCTGACATGTAGTAATATATAGTGTACTACTGTTAACCAGGACCCGTCAGCCTCCTGACATGTAGTAATATATAGTGTACTACTGTTAACCAGGACCCATCATCCTCCAGACATGTAGTAATATATAGTGTACTACTGTTAACCAGGACCCGTCATCCTCCAGACATGTAGTAATATATAGTGTACTACTGTTAACCAGGACCCATCATCTTCCTGACATGTAGTAATATATAGTGTACTACTGTTAACCAGGACCCATCAGCCTCCAGATATGTAGTAATATATAGTGTACTACTGTTAACCAGGACCCATCATCCTCCTGACATGTAGTAATATATAGTGTACTACTGTTAACCAGGACCCGTCATCCTCCTGACATGTAGTAATATATAGTGTACTACTGTTAACCAGGACCCATCATCCTCCTGACATGTAGTAATATATAGTGTACTACTGTTAACCAGGACCCATCAGCCTCCAGACATGTAGGTAATATATAGTGTACTACTGTTAACCAGGACCCGTCATCCTCCTGACATGTAGTAATATATAGTGTACTACTGTTAACCAGGACCCATCATCCTCCTGACATGTAGTAATATATAGTGTAGTACTGTTAACCAGGACGCGTCAGCCTCCTGACATGTAGTAATATATAGTGTACTACTGTTAACCAGGACCCATCATCCTCCTGACATGTAGTAATATATAGTGTACTACTGTTAACCAGGACCCATCAGCCTCCTGACATGTAGTAATATATAGTGTACTACTGTTAACCAGGACCCATCATCCTCCTGACATGTAGTAATATATAGTGTACTACTGTTAACCAGGACCCATCATCCTCCTGACATGTAGTAATATATAGTGTACTACTGTTAACCAGGACCCATCATCCTCCTGACATGTAGTAATATATAGTGTACTACTGTTAACCAGGACCCATCATCCTCCTGACATGTAGTAATATATAGTGTACTACTGTTAACCAGGACCCATCATCCTCCTGACATGTAGTAATATATAGTGTACTACTGTTAACCAGGACCCATCATCCTCCTGACATGTAGTAATATATAGTGTACTACTGTTAACCAGGACCCATCATCCTCCTGACATGTAGTAATATATAGTGTACTACTGTTAACCAGGACCCGTCAGCCTCCTGACATGTAGTAATATATAGTGTACTACTGTTAACCAGGACCCATCATCCTCCAGACATGTAGTAATATATAGTGTAGTACTGTTAACCAGGACCCATCATCCTCCTGACATGTAGTAATATATAGTGTACTACTGTTAACCAGGACCCATCATCCTCCTGACATGTAGTAATATATAGTGTACTACTGTTAACCAGGACCCATCATCCTCCTGACATGTAGTAATATATAGTGTAGTACTGTTAACCAGGACCCATCATCCTCCAGACATGTAGTAATATATAGTGTACTACTGTTAACCAGGACCCATCATCCTCCTGACATGTAGTAATATATAGTGTACTACTGTTAACCAGGACCCATCATCCTCCTGACATGTAGTAATATATAGTGTACTACTGTTAACCAGGACCCATCATCCTCCTGACATGTAGTAATATAGTGTACTACTGTTAACCAGGACCCATCAGCCTCCTGACATGTAGTAATATATAGTGTACTACTGTTAACCAGGACCCATCAGCCTCCTGACATGTAGTAATATATAGTGTACTACTGTTAACCAGGACCCATCATCCTCCAGACATGTAGTAATATATAGTGTACTACTGTTAACCAGGACCCATCATCCTCCTGACATGTAGTAATATATAGTGTACTACTGTTAACCAGGACCCATCATCCTCCTGACATGTAGTAATATATAGTGTACTACTGTTAACCAGGACCCGTCAGCCTCCTGACATGTAGTAATATATAGTGTACTACTGTTAACCAGGACCCATCATCCTCCTGACATGTAGTAATATATAGTGTACTACTGTTAACCAGGACCCATCATCCTCCTGACATGTAGTAATATATAGTGTACTACTGTTAACCAGGACCCATCATCCTCCTGACATGTAGTAATATATAGTGTACTACTGTTAACCAGGACCCATCATCCTCCTGACATGTAGTAATATATAGTGTACTACTGTTAACCAGGACCCATCATCCTCCAGACATGTAGTAATATATAGTGTAGTACTGTTAACCAGGACCCATCATCCTCCAGACATGTAGTAATATATAGTGTACTACTGTTAACCAGGACCCGTCATCCTCCTGACATGTAGTAATATATAGTGTACTACTGTTAACCAGGACCCATCATCCTCCTGACATGTAGTAATATATAGTGTACTACTGTTAACCAGGACCCATCATCCTCCTGACATGTAGTAATATATAGTGTACTACTGTTAACCAGGACCCATCATCCTCCAGACATGTAGGTAGTATATAAGTGTACTACTGTTAACCAGGACCCATCAGCCTCCTGACATGTAGTAATATATAGTGTACTACTGTTAACCAGGACCCATCATCCTCCTGACATGTAGTAATATATAGTGTACTACTGTTAACCAGGACCCATCATCCTCCTGACATGTAGTAATATATAGTGTACTACTGTTAACCAGGACCCATCATCCTCCTGACATGTAGTAATATATAGTGTACTACTGTTAACCAGGACCCATCATCCTCCTGACATGTAGTAATATATAGTGTACTACTGTTAACCAGGACCCATCATCCTCCTGACATGTAGTAATATATAGTGTACTACTGTTAACCAGGACCCGTCAGCCTCCTGACATGTAGTAATATATAGTGTACTACTGTTAACCAGGACCCATCATCCTCCAGACATGTAGTAATATATAGTGTAGTACTGTTAACCAGGACCCATCATCCTCCTGACATGTAGTAATATATAGTGTACTACTGTTAACCAGGACCCATCATCCTCCTGACATGTAGTAATATATAGTGTACTACTGTTAACCAGGACCCATCATCCTCCTGACATGTAGTAATATATAGTGTAGTACTGTTAACCAGGACCCATCATCCTCCAGACATGTAGTAATATATAGTGTACTACTGTTAACCAGGACCCATCATCCTCCTGACATGTAGTAATATATAGTGTACTACTGTTAACCAGGACCCATCATCCTCCTGACATGTAGTAATATATAGTGTACTACTGTTAACCAGGACCCATCATCCTCCTGACATGTAGTAATATATAGTGTACTACTGTTAACCAGGACCCATCAGCCTCCTGACATGTAGTAATATATAGTGTACTACTGTTAACCAGGACCCATCAGCCTCCTGACATGTAGTAATATATAGTGTACTACTGTTAACCAGGACCCATCATCCTCCAGACATGTAGTAATATATAGTGTACTACTGTTAACCAGGACCCATCATCCTCCTGACATGTAGTAATATATAGTGTACTACTGTTAACCAGGACCCATCATCCTCCTGACATGTAGTAATATATAGTGTACTACTGTTAACCAGGACCCGTCAGCCTCCTGACATGTAGTAATATATAGTGTACTACTGTTAACCAGGACCCATCATCCTCCTGACATGTAGTAATATATAGTGTACTACTGTTAACCAGGACCCATCATCCTCCTGACATGTAGTAATATATAGTGTACTACTGTTAACCAGGACCCATCATCCTCCTGACATGTAGTAATATATAGTGTACTACTGTTAACCAGGACCCATCATCCTCCTGACATGTAGTAATATATAGTGTACTACTGTTAACCAGGACCCATCATCCTCCAGACATGTAGTAATATATAGTGTAGTACTGTTAACCAGGACCCATCATCCTCCAGACATGTAGTAATATATAGTGTACTACTGTTAACCAGGACCCGTCATCCTCCTGACATGTAGTAATATATAGTGTACTACTGTTAACCAGGACCCATCATCCTCCTGACATGTAGTAATATATAGTGTACTACTGTTAACCAGGACCCATCATCCTCCTGACATGTAGTAATATATAGTGTACTACTGTTAACCAGGACCCATCATCCTCCAGACATGTAGTAATATATAGTGTACTACTGTTAACCAGGACCCGTCATCCTCCTGACATGTAGTAATATATAGTGTACTACTGTTAACCAGGACCCATCATCCTCCAGACATGTAGTAATATATAGTGTACTACTGTTAACCAGGACCCATCATCCTCCTGACATGTAGTAATATATAGTGTACTACTGTTAACCAGGACCCATCATCCTCCTGACATGTAGTAATATATAGTGTACTACTGTTAACCAGGACCCGTCAGCCTCCTGACATGTAGTAATATATAGTGTACTACTGTTAACCAGGACCCATCATCCTCCTGACATGTAGTAATATATAGTGTACTACTGTTAACCAGGACCCATCATCCTCCTGACATGTAGTAATATATAGTGTAGTACTGTTAACCAGGACCCGTCAGCCTCCTGACATGTAGTAATATATAGTGTACTACTGTTAACCAGGACCCATCATCCTCCTGACATGTAGTAATATATAGTGTACTACTGTTAACCAGGACCCATCATCCTCCTGACATGTAGTAATATATAGTGTACTACTGTTAACCAGGACCCATCATCCTCCTGACATGTAGTAATATATAGTGTACTACTGTTAACCAGGACCCATCATCCTCCAGACATGTAGTAATATATAGTGTACTACTGTTAACCAGGACCCGTCAGCCTTCAGACATGTAGTAATATATAGTGTACTACTGTTAACCAGGACCCATCATCCTCCTGACATGTAGTAATATATAGTGTACTACTGTTAACCAGGACCCGTCATCCTCCTGACATGTAGTAATATATAGTGTACTACTGTTAACCAGGACCCGTCAGCCTCCTGACATGTAGTAATATATAGTGTACTACTGTTAACCAGGACCCATCATCCTCCAGACATGTAGTAATATATAGTGTACTACTGTTAACCAGGACCCGTCATCCTCCAGACATGTAGTAATATATAGTGTACTACTGTTAACCAGGACCCATCATCTTCCTGACATGTAGTAATATATAGTGTACTACTGTTAACCAGGACCCATCAGCCTCCAGATATGTAGTAATATATAGTGTACTACTGTTAACCAGGACCCATCATCCTCCTGACATGTAGTAATATATAGTGTACTACTGTTAACCAGGACCCGTCATCCTCCTGACATGTAGTAATATATAGTGTACTACTGTTAACCAGGACCCATCATCCTCCTGACATGTAGTAATATATAGTGTACTACTGTTAACCAGGACCCATCAGCCTCCAGACATGTAGTAATATATAGTGTACTACTGTTAACCAGGACCCGTCATCCTCCTGACATGTAGTAATATATAGTGTACTACTGTTAACCAGGACCCATCATCCTCCTGACATGTAGTAATATATAGTGTAGTACTGTTAACCAGGACCCGTCAGCCTCCTGACATGTAGTAATATATAGTGTACTACTGTTAACCAGGACCCATCATCCTCCTGACATGTAGTAATATATAGTGTACTACTGTTAACCAGGACCCATCAGCCTCCTGACATGTAGTAATATATAGTGTACTACTGTTAACCAGGACCCATCATCCTCCTGACATGTAGTAATATATAGTGTACTACTGTTAACCAGGACCCATCATCCTCCTGACATGTAGTAATATATAGTGTACTACTGTTAACCAGGACCCATCATCCTCCTGACATGTAGTAATATATAGTGTACTACTGTTAACCAGGACCCATCATCCTCCTGACATGTAGTAATATATAGTGTACTACTGTTAACCAGGACCCATCATCCTCCTGACATGTAGTAATATATAGTGTACTACTGTTAACCAGGACCCATCATCCTCCTGACATGTAGTAATATATAGTGTAGTACTGTTAACCAGGACCCGTCAGCCTCCTGACATGTAGTAATATATAGTGTACTACTGTTAACCAGGACCCATCATCCTCCTGACATGTAGTAATATATAGTGTACTACTGTTAACCAGGACCCATCATC
The DNA here is from genome assembly GCF_964263955.1 of Coregonus lavaretus. Lineage (NCBI taxonomy): Eukaryota > Metazoa > Chordata > Actinopteri > Salmoniformes > Salmonidae > Coregonus > Coregonus lavaretus. Next base: position 456,786 of record NC_140026.1, on the reverse strand, counting down.
CTCCTGACATGTAGTAATATATAGTGTACTACTGTTAACCAGGACCCATCATCCTCCTGACATGTAGTAATATATAGTGTACTACTGTTAACCAGGACCCATCATCCTCCAGACATGTAGTAATATATAGTGTACTACTGTTAACCAGGACCCGTCAGCCTTCAGACATGTAGTAATATATAGTGTACTACTGTTAACCAGGACCCATCATCCTCCTGACATGTAGTAATATATAGTGTACTACTGTTAACCAGGACCCGTCATCCTCCTGACATGTAGTAATATATAGTGTACTACTGTTAACCAGGACCCGTCAGCCTCCTGACATGTAGTAATATATAGTGTACTACTGTTAACCAGGACCCATCATCCTCCAGACATGTAGTAATATATAGTGTACTACTGTTAACCAGGACCCGTCATCCTCCAGACATGTAGTAATATATAGTGTACTACTGTTAACCAGGACCCATCATCTTCCTGACATGTAGTAATATATAGTGTACTACTGTTAACCAGGACCCATCAGCCTCCAGATATGTAGTAATATATAGTGTACTACTGTTAACCAGGACCCATCATCCTCCTGACATGTAGTAATATATAGTGTACTACTGTTAACCAGGACCCGTCATCCTCCTGACATGTAGTAATATATAGTGTACTACTGTTAACCAGGACCCATCATCCTCCTGACATGTAGTAATATATAGTGTACTACTGTTAACCAGGACCCATCAGCCTCCAGACATGTAGGTAATATATAGTGTACTACTGTTAACCAGGACCCGTCATCCTCCTGACATGTAGTAATATATAGTGTACTACTGTTAACCAGGACCCATCATCCTCCTGACATGTAGTAATATATAGTGTAGTACTGTTAACCAGGACGCGTCAGCCTCCTGACATGTAGTAATATATAGTGTACTACTGTTAACCAGGACCCATCATCCTCCTGACATGTAGTAATATATAGTGTACTACTGTTAACCAGGACCCATCAGCCTCCTGACATGTAGTAATATATAGTGTACTACTGTTAACCAGGACCCATCATCCTCCTGACATGTAGTAATATATAGTGTACTACTGTTAACCAGGACCCATCATCCTCCTGACATGTAGTAATATATAGTGTACTACTGTTAACCAGGACCCATCATCCTCCTGACATGTAGTAATATATAGTGTACTACTGTTAACCAGGACCCATCATCCTCCTGACATGTAGTAATATATAGTGTACTACTGTTAACCAGGACCCATCATCCTCCAGACATGTAGTAATATATAGTGTAGTACTGTTAACCAGGACCCATCATCCTCCAGACATGTAGTAATATATAGTGTACTACTGTTAACCAGGACCCGTCATCCTCCTGACATGTAGTAATATATAGTGTACTACTGTTAACCAGGACCCATCATCCTCCTGACATGTAGTAATATATAGTGTACTACTGTTAACCAGGACCCATCATCCTCCTGACATGTAGTAATATATAGTGTACTACTGTTAACCAGGACCCATCATCCTCCAGACATGTAGTAATATATAGTGTACTACTGTTAACCAGGACCCATCAGCCTCCTGACATGTAGTAATATATAGTGTACTACTGTTAACCAGGACCCATCATCCTCCTGACATGTAGTAATATATAGTGTACTACTGTTAACCAGGACCCATCATCCTCCTGACATGTAGTAATATATAGTGTACTACTGTTAACCAGGACCCATCATCCTCCTGACATGTAGTAATATATAGTGTACTACTGTTAACCAGGACCCGTCAGCCTCCTGACATGTAGTAATATATAGTGTACTACTGTTAACCAGGACCCATCATCCTCCAGACATGTAGTAATATATAGTGTAGTACTGTTAACCAGGACCCATCATCCTCCTGACATGTAGTAATATATAGTGTACTACTGTTAACCAGGACCCATCATCCTCCTGACATGTAGTAATATATAGTGTACTACTGTTAACCAGGACCCATCATCCTCCTGACATGTAGTAATATATAGTGTAGTACTGTTAACCAGGACCCATCATCCTCCAGACATGTAGTAATATATAGTGTACTACTGTTAACCAGGACCCATCATCCTCCTGACATGTAGTAATATATAGTGTACTACTGTTAACCAGGACCCATCATCCTCCTGACATGTAGTAATATATAGTGTACTACTGTTAACCAGGACCCATCATCCTCCTGACATGTAGTAATATATAGTGTACTACTGTTAACCAGGACCCATCAGCCTCCTGACATGTAGTAATATATAGTGTACTACTGTTAACCAGGACCCATCAGCCTCCTGACATGTAGTAATATATAGTGTACTACTGTTAACCAGGACCCATCATCCTCCAGACATGTAGTAATATATAGTGTACTACTGTTAACCAGGACCCATCATCCTCCTGACATGTAGTAATATATAGTGTACTACTGTTAACCAGGACCCATCATCCTCCTGACATGTAGTAATATATAGTGTACTACTGTTAACCAGGACCCGTCAGCCTCCTGACATGTAGTAATATATAGTGTACTACTGTTAACCAGGACCCATCATCCTCCTGACATGTAGTAATATATAGTGTACTACTGTTAACCAGGACCCATCATCCTCCTGACATGTAGTAATATATAGTGTACTACTGTTAACCAGGACCCATCATCCTCCTGACATGTAGTAATATATAGTGTACTACTGTTAACCAGGACCCATCATCCTCCTGACATGTAGTAATATATAGTGTACTACTGTTAACCAGGACCCATCATCCTCCAGACATGTAGTAATATATAGTGTAGTACTGTTAACCAGGACCCATCATCCTCCAGACATGTAGTAATATATAGTGTACTACTGTTAACCAGGACCCGTCATCCTCCTGACATGTAGTAATATATAGTGTACTACTGTTAACCAGGACCCATCATCCTCCTGACATGTAGTAATATATAGTGTACTACTGTTAACCAGGACCCATCATCCTCCTGACATGTAGTAATATATAGTGTACTACTGTTAACCAGGACCCATCATCCTCCAGACATGTAGTAATATATAGTGTACTACTGTTAACCAGGACCCGTCATCCTCCTGACATGTAGTAATATATAGTGTACTACTGTTAACCAGGACCCATCATCCTCCAGACATGTAGTAATATATAGTGTACTACTGTTAACCAGGACCCATCATCCTCCTGACATGTAGTAATATATAGTGTACTACTGTTAACCAGGACCCATCATCCTCCTGACATGTAGTAATATATAGTGTACTACTGTTAACCAGGACCCGTCAGCCTCCTGACATGTAGTAATATATAGTGTACTACTGTTAACCAGGACCCATCATCCTCCTGACATGTAGTAATATATAGTGTACTACTGTTAACCAGGACCCATCATCCTCCTGACATGTAGTAATATATAGTGTAGTACTGTTAACCAGGACCCGTCAGCCTCCTGACATGTAGTAATATATAGTGTACTACTGTTAACCAGGACCCATCATCCTCCTGACATGTAGTAATATATAGTGTACTACTGTTAACCAGGACCCATCATCCTCCTGACATGTAGTAATATATAGTGTACTACTGTTAACCAGGACCCATCATCCTCCTGACATGTAGTAATATATAGTGTACTACTGTTAACCAGGACCCATCATCCTCCAGACATGTAGTAATATATAGTGTACTACTGTTAACCAGGACCCGTCAGCCTTCAGACATGTAGTAATATATAGTGTACTACTGTTAACCAGGACCCATCATCCTCCTGACATGTAGTAATATATAGTGTACTACTGTTAACCAGGACCCGTCATCCTCCTGACATGTAGTAATATATAGTGTACTACTGTTAACCAGGACCCGTCAGCCTCCTGACATGTAGTAATATATAGTGTACTACTGTTAACCAGGACCCATCATCCTCCAGACATGTAGTAATATATAGTGTACTACTGTTAACCAGGACCCGTCATCCTCCAGACATGTAGTAATATATAGTGTACTACTGTTAACCAGGACCCATCATCTTCCTGACATGTAGTAATATATAGTGTACTACTGTTAACCAGGACCCATCAGCCTCCAGATATGTAGTAATATATAGTGTACTACTGTTAACCAGGACCCATCATCCTCCTGACATGTAGTAATATATAGTGTACTACTGTTAACCAGGACCCGTCATCCTCCTGACATGTAGTAATATATAGTGTACTACTGTTAACCAGGACCCATCATCCTCCTGACATGTAGTAATATATAGTGTACTACTGTTAACCAGGACCCATCAGCCTCCAGACATGTAGTAATATATAGTGTACTACTGTTAACCAGGACCCGTCATCCTCCTGACATGTAGTAATATATAGTGTACTACTGTTAACCAGGACCCATCATCCTCCTGACATGTAGTAATATATAGTGTAGTACTGTTAACCAGGACCCGTCAGCCTCCTGACATGTAGTAATATATAGTGTACTACTGTTAACCAGGACCCATCATCCTCCTGACATGTAGTAATATATAGTGTACTACTGTTAACCAGGACCCATCAGCCTCCTGACATGTAGTAATATATAGTGTACTACTGTTAACCAGGACCCATCATCCTCCTGACATGTAGTAATATATAGTGTACTACTGTTAACCAGGACCCATCATCCTCCTGACATGTAGTAATATATAGTGTACTACTGTTAACCAGGACCCATCATCCTCCTGACATGTAGTAATATATAGTGTACTACTGTTAACCAGGACCCGTCAGCCTCCTGACATGTAGTAATATATAGTGTACTACTGTTAACCAGGACCCATCATCCTCCAGACATGTAGTAATATATAGTGTAGTACTGTTAACCAGGACCCATCATCCTCCTGACATGTAGTAATATATAGTGTACTACTGTTAACCAGGACCCATCATCCTCCTGACATGTAGTAATATATAGTGTACTACTGTTAACCAGGACCCATCATCCTCCTGACATGTAGTAATATATAGTGTAGTACTGTTAACCAGGACCCATCATCCTCCAGACATGTAGTAATATATAGTGTACTACTGTTAACCAGGACCCATCATCCTCCTGACATGTAGTAATATATAGTGTACTACTGTTAACCAGGACCCATCATCCTCCTGACATGTAGTAATATATAGTGTACTACTGTTAACCAGGACCCATCATCCTCCTGACATGTAGTAATATATAGTGTACTACTGTTAACCAGGACCCATCAGCCTCCTGACATGTAGTAATATATAGTGTACTACTGTTAACCAGGACCCATCAGCCTCCTGACATGTAGTAATATATAGTGTACTACTGTTAACCAGGACCCGTCATCCTCCAGACATGTAGTAATATATAGTGTACTACTGTTAACCAGACCCGTCAGCCTCCAGAATGTAGTAATATATAGTGTACTACTGTTAACCAGGACCCGTCAGCCTCCTGACATGTAGTAATATATAGTGTACTACTGTTAACCAGGACCCATCATCCTCCTGACATGTAGTAATATATAGTGTACTACTGTTAACCAGGACCCATCATCCTCCTGACATGTAGTAATATATAGTGTACTACTGTTAACCAGGACCCGTCAGCCTCCTGACATGTAGTAATATATAGTGTACTACTGTTAACCAGGACCCATCATCCTCCTGACATGTAGTAATATATAGTGTACTACTGTTAACCAGGACCCATCAGCCTCCAGACATGTAGTAATATATAGTGTACTACTGTTAACCAGGACCCATCATCCTCCTGACATGTAGTAATATATAGTGTACTACTGTTAACCAGGACCCGTCAGCCTCCTGACATGTAGTAATATATAGTGTACTACTGTTAACCAGGACCCATCATCCTCCTGACATGTAGTAATATATAGTGTACTACTGTTAACCAGGACCCATCATCCTCCTGACATGTAGTAATATATAGTGTACTACTGTTAACCAGGACCCATCATCCTCCTGACATGTAGTAATATATAGTGTACTACTGTTAACCAGGACCCACATCCTCCTGACATGTAGTAATATATAGTGTACTACTGTTAACCAGGACCCATCATCCTCCTGACATGTAGTAATATATAGTGTACTACTGTTAACCAGGACCCATCATCCTCCTGACATGTAGTAATATATAGTGTACTACTGTTAACCAGGACCCATCATCCTCCTGACATGTAGTAATATATAGTGTACTACTGTTAACCAGGACCCATCATCCTCCAGACATGTAGTAATATATAGTGTACTACTGTTAACCAGGACCCATCATCCTCCTGACATGTAGTAATATATAGTGTACTACTGTTAACCAGGACCCATCAGCCTCCTGACATGTAGTAATATATAGTGTACTACTGTTAACCAGGACCCACATCCTCCTGACATGTAGTAATATATAGTGTACTACTGTTAACCAGGACCCATCATCCTCCAGACATGTAGTAATATATAGTGTACTACTGTTAACCAGGACCCATCATCCTCCTGACATGTAGTAATATATAGTGTACTACTGTTAACCAGGACCCATCATCCTCCAGACATGTAGTAATATATAGTGTACTACTGTTAACCAGGACCCATCATCCTCCTGACATGTAGTAATATATAGTGTACTACTGTTAACCAGGACCCATCATCCTCCAGACATGTAGTAATATATAGTGTACTACTGTTAACCAGGACCCATCATCTTCCTGACATGTAGTAATATATAGTGTACTACTGTTAACCAGGACCCATCATCCTCCTGACATGTAGTAATATATAGTGTACTACTGTTAACCAGGACCCATCATCCTCCAGACATGTAGTAATATATAGTGTACTACTGTTAACCAGGACCCATCATCCTCCTGACATGTAGTAATATATAGTGTACTACTGTTAACCAGGACCCGTCAGCCTCCAGAATGTCCAGGGCTCTGCCCTCACTACCAGGGGGCGCTACACCCAGCGACCAGTAGAATACAAACGTTATCTAAATACCATACAGCCATTCTCCACACTGACCCAATGACCTCTCTGATCACATACACAACGCTACGACCGCTAATTACCTGCCTACGGAGCTCTTTAGTGCCGCTGTAACCAGCTACGATCTTCTGTTCTCTATCCATAGAATTAGTCCACTGCACCACCATGGTGGAGCTAGCATGCTGTAGGTTTGAATCTCACCGACGCCGTGCCTCAATTAAAAAAGAAATGTGTTTGCATGATTAATGCCTAAGCAAATTAATTTCCATGTGTCCTGTCTGTGCTTGGAGTTCTCAATGTCAACTTCCATTCTCAGAACGTTAAAAAATATCTTCAGTTTTACCAGTCAGGAAACGTATGACTTCATTCCCAGAACCAATGGGAAACCAAAAACGTACGTTCCCACATCTACTAGCTGGGTAATATCTATCATTTCATGGTCGAGTTCAGTCAGAAAAAACCCGTATTATTTATTGACATAAATACTCTGAGACTGTCCTTTTTAGAATCACATTTACAGGAGTATTCAGACCCTTTACTCAGTACTTTGATGAAGCACTTTTGGCAGCGATTACAGCCTCGAGTCTTCTTGGGTATGATGCTACAAGCTTGGCACACCTGTATTTGGGGAGTTTCTCCCATTCTTCTCTGCAGATCCTCTCAAGCTCTGTCAGGTTGGATGGGGAGCGTCGCTGCACAGCTATTTTCAGGTCTCTCCAGAGATGTTCGAACGGGTTCAACTACGGGCTCTGGCTGGGCCGCTCAAGGACATTCAGAGACTTGTCCCGAAGCCACTCCTGCATTGTCTTGGCTGTGTGCTTAGGGTCGTTGTCCTGTTGGAAGGTGACCCTTCACCCCAGTCTGAGGTCCTAATCGCTCTGGAGCAGGTTTTCATCAAGGATCTCTCTGTACTTTGCTCCGTTCATCTTTCACTTGATCCTGACTAGTCTCACAGTCCCTGCCGCTGAAAAACATCCCCACAGCATGATGCTGCCACCACCATGCTTCACCGTAGGAATGGTGGCAGGTTTCCTCCAGACGTGACGCTTGGCATTCAGGCCAAAGAGTTCAATCTTGGTTTCATCAGACCAGAGAATCTTGTTTCTCATGGTCTGAGAATATTTAGGTGCCTTTTGGCAAACTCCAAGCGGGCTGTAATGATGGGTGTATGTCTGAGTGACTCTCTCTGTAATGATGGGTGTATGTCTGAGTGACTCTGTAATGATGGGTGTATGTCTGAGTGACTCTGTAATTATGGGTGTATGTCTGAGTGACTCTCTGTAATGATGGGTGTATGTCTGAGTGACTCTGTAATGATGGGTGTATGTCTGAGTGACTCTGTAATGATGGGTGTATGTCTGAGTGACTCTCTGTAATGATGGGTGTATGTCTGAGTGACTCTCTGTAATGATGGGTGTATGTCTGAGTGACTCTCTCTGTAATGATGGGTGTATGTCTGAGTGACTCTCTGTAATGATGGGTGTATGTCTGAGTGACTCTGTAATGATGGGTGTATGTCTGAGTGACTCTCTGTAATGATGGGTGTATGTCTGAGTGACTCTCTGTAATGATGGGTGTATGTCTGAGTGACTCTGTAATGATGGGTGTATGTCTGAGTGACTCTGTAATGATGGGTGTATGTCTGAGTGACTCTCTGTAATGATGGGTGTATATCTGAGTGACTCTGTAATGATGGGTGTATGTCTGAGTGACTCTGTAATGATGGGTGTATGTCTGAGTGACTCTCTGTAATGATGGGTGTATGTCTGAGTGACTCTGTAATGATGGGTGTATGTCTGAGTGACTCTCTGTAATGATGGGTGTATGTCTGAGTGACTCTATAATGATGGGTGTATGTCTGAGTGACTCTGTAATGATGGGTGTATGTCTGAGTGACTCTCTGTAATGATGGGTGTATGTCTGAGTGACTCTGTAATGATGGGTGTATGTCTGAGTGACTCTGTAATGATGGGTGTATGTCTGAGTGACTTTGTAATGATGGGTGTATGTCTGAGTGACTCTCTGTAATGATGGGTGTATGTCTGAGTGACTCTCTCTGTAATGATGGGTGTATGTCTGAGTGACTCTATGTAATTATGGGTGTATGTCTGAGTGACTCTCTGTAATGATGGGTGTATGTCTGAGTGACTCTCTATAATGATGGGTGTATGTCTGAGTGACTCTCTCTGTAATGATGGGTGTATGTCTGAGTGACTCTGTAATGATGGGTGTATGTCTGAGTGACTCTCTCTATAATGATGGGTGTATATCTGAGTGACTCTGTAATGATGGGTGTATGTCTGAGTGACTCTCTCTGTAATGATGGGTGTATGTCTGAGTGACTCTCTGTAATTATGGGTGTATGTCTGAGTGACTCTGTAATGATGGGTGTATGTCTGAGTGACTCTCTCTGTAATGATGGGTGTATGTCTGAGTGACTCTCTCTGTAATGATGGGTGTATGTCTGAGTGACTCTGTAATGATGGGTGTATGTCTGAGTGACTGTAATGATGGGTGTATGTCTGAGTGACTCTCTGTAATGATGGGTGTATGTCTGAATGACTCTCTCTGTAATGATGGGTGTATGTCTGAGTGACTCTCTGTAATGATGGGTGTATATCTGAGTGACTCTGTAATGATGGGTGTATGTCTGAGTGACTCTCTGTAATGATGGGTGTATGTCTGAGTGACTCTCTGTAATGATGGGTGTATGTCTGAGTGACTCTTTGTAATGATGGGTGTATGTCTGAGTGACTCTCTCTGTAATGATGGGTGTATGTCTGAGTGACTCTCTCTGTAATGATGGGTGTATGTCTGAGTGACTCTGTAATGATGGGTGTATGTCTAAGTGACTCTCTGTAATGATGGGTGTATGTCTGAGTGACTCTCTCTGTAATGATGGGTGTATGTCTGAGTGACTCTCTGTAATTATGGGTGTATGTCTGAGTGACTCTCTGTAATGATGGGTGTATATCTGAGTGACTCTGTAATGATGGGTGTATGTCTGAGTGACTCTCTCTGTAATGATGGGTGTATATCTGAGTGACTCTCTGTAATGATGGGTGTATGTCTGAGTGACTCTCTGTAATTATGGGTGTATGTCTGAGTGACTCTCTGTAATGATGGGTGTATGTCTGAGTGACTCTGTAATGATGGGTGTATGTCTGAGTGACTCTGTAATGATGGGTGTATGTCTGAGTGACTCTCTGTAATGATGGGTGTATGTCTGAGTGACTCTCTGTAATGATGGGTGTATGTCTGAGTGACTCTGTAATGATGGGTGTATGTCTGAGTGACTCTCTGTAATGATGGGTGTATGTCTGAGTGACTCTCTGTAATGATGGGTGTATGTCTGAGTGACTCTGTAATGATGGGTGTATGTCTGAGTGACTCTCTGTAATGATGGGTGTATGTCTGAGTGACTCTCTCTGTAATGATGGGTGTATGTCTGAGTGACTCTCTGTAATGATGGGTATATGTCTGAGTGACTCTGTAATGATGGGTGTATGTTTGAGTGACTCTGTAATGATGGGTGTATGTCTAAGTGACTCTCTGTAATGATGGGTGTATGTCTGAGTGACTCTGTAATTATGGGTGTATGTCTGAGTGACTCTGTAATGATGGGTGTATGTCTGAGTGACTCTGTAATGATGGGTGTATGTCTGAGTGACTCTGTAATGATGGGTGTATGTCTGAGTGACTCTGTAATGATGGGTGTATGTCTGAGTGACTCTCTGTAATGATGGGTGTATGTCTGAGTGACTCTCTGTAATGATGGGTGTATGTCTGAGTGACTCTGTAATGATGGGTGTATGTCTGAGTGACTCTCTGTAATGATGGGTGTATGTCTGAGTGACTCTCTGTAATGATGGGTGTATGTCTGAGTGACTCTGTAATGATGGGTGTATGTCTGAGTGACTCTGTAATGATGGGTGTATGTCTGAGTGACTCTGTAATGATGGGTGTATGTCTGAGTGACTCTGTAATGATGGGTGTATGTCTGAGTGACTCTGTAATGATGGGTGTATGTCTGAGTGACTCTCTCTGTAATGATGGGTGTATGTCTGAGTGACTCTCTCTGTAATGATGGGTGTATGTCTGAGTGACTCTCTCTGTAATGATGGGTGTATGTCTGAGTGACTCTCTCTGTAATGATGGGTGTATGTCTGAGTGACTCTCTCTGTAATGATGGGTGTATGTCTGAGTGACTCTCTGTAATGATGGGTGTATGTCTGAGTGACTCTCTGTAATGATGGGTGTATGTCTGAGTGACTCTCTATAATGATGGGTGTATGTCTGAGTGACTCTCTCTGTAATGATTGGTGTAATAGTATAGCAGATCCTGTCCATCTTAATGGTCCATCCTCCATCCTCTTCATCATCCTCCATCCTCCATCCTCTTCATCATCCTCCATGGTGAGAGTCATCCATCTGCTTGGTGAAGCCTGCTGGTGGCACAGACATGTTATAACAGGTCTATACAGGTACTATCAGATCTATACAGGTACTAACAGATCTATACAGGTACTATCAGGTCTATACAGGTACTATCAGATCAATACAGGTACTATCAGATCTATACAGGTACTATCAGATCTATACAGGTACTAACAGATCTATACAGGTACTATCAGATCTATACAGGTACTATCAGATCTATACAGGTACTATCAGATCTATACAGGTACTATCAGATCTATATAGGCACTAACAGATCTATACAGGTACTATCAGACCTATACAGGTACTATCAGATCTATACAGGTACTATCAGATCTATATAGGTACTATCAGATCTATACAGGTACTAACAGATCTTTACAGACCATAACAGATCTATACAGGTACTAACAGATCTATACAGGTACTAACAGATCTATATAGGTACTAACAGATCTATACAGGTGCTATCAGATCTATACAGGTACTATCAGATCTATATAGGTACTATCAGATCTATACAGGTACTAACAGATCTTTACAGACCATAACAGATCTATACAGGTACTAACAGATCTATACAGGTACTAACAGATCTATATAGGTACTAACAGATCTATACAGGTACTAACAGATCTATACAGGTACTAACAGATCTATACAGGTACTAACAGATCTATACAGGTACTAACATATCTATACAGGTACTAACAGATCTATACAGACCATAACAGGTCTATACAGGTACTAACAGATCTATACAGGTACTAACAGATCTATACAGGTACTAATAGATCTATACAGACCATAACAGGTCTATACAGGTACTAACAGATCTATACAGGTACTAACAGATCTATACAGGTACTAACATATCTATACAGACCATAACAGGTCTATACAGGTACTAACAGATCTATACAGGTACTAACAGATCGATACAGATCATAACAGGTCTATACAGGTACCAACAGATCTATACAGGTACTAACAGTTCTATACAGACCATAACAGGTCTAAACAGGTCATAACAGGTCTAAACATGCCATAACAGATCTATACAGGTACTAACAGATCTATACAGATCATAACAGGTCTATACAGGTACTAACAGATCTATACAGGTACTAACAGATCTATACAGGTACTAACAGATCTATACAGATCATAACAGGTCTATACATGTACTAACAGATCTATACAGGTACTAACAGATCTATACAGGTACTAACAGATCTATACAGGTACTAACGAATCTATAGAGATCATAACAGGTCTATACAGGTACTAACAGATCTATACAGGTACTAACAGATCTATACAGGTACTAACAGATCTATACAGATCATAACAGGTCTATACAGGTACTAACAGATCTATACAGGTACTAACAGATCTATACAGGTACTAACAGATCTATACAGATCATAACAGGTCTATACAGGTATTAACAGATCTATACAGGTACTAACATTTATACAGACCATAACAGATCTATACAGGTACTAACAGATCTATACAGGTACTAACATATATACAGACCACAACAGATCTATTCAGGTACTAACAGGTCTAAACAGGTACTAACAGATCTATACAGGTACTAACAGATATATATAGGTACTAACAGATCTATACAGGTACTAACATATCTATACAGGTACTAACAGGTCTATACAGACCATAACAGGTCTAAACAGATCTATACAGGTACTAACAGATCTATACAGACCATAACAGATCTATACAGACCATAACAGGTCTATACAGGTACTAACAGATCTATACAGGTACTAACAGATCTATACAGGTACTAACATATCTATACAGATCATAACAGGTCTATACAGGTACTAACAGATATATACAGGTACTAACAGATCTATACAGACCATAACAGATCTAAACAGGTACTAACAGATCTATACAGGTACTAACAGATCTATACAGGTACTAACAGATTTATACAGACCATAACAGATCTATACAGGTACTAACAGTTCTATACAGGTACTAACAGATCATAACAGGTACTAACAGATCTATACAGGTACTAACAGATCTATACAGATCATAACAGGTCTATACAGGTACTAACATATCTATACAGGTCCATACAGATCTATACAGGTACTAACAGTTCTATACAGGTCCATACAGATATATACAGGTACTAACAGATCTATACAGGTACTAACAGATCTATACAGGTCATAATAGGTATATACAGGTACTAACAGATCTATACAGGTCCATACAGATCTACACAGGTACTAACAGATCTACACAGGTACTAACAGATCCATACAGGTACTAACAGATCTACACAGGTACTAACAGATCTACACAGGTACTAACAGATCTATACAGGTACTAACAGATCTATACAGGTACTAACAGATCTATACAGGTACTAACAGATCTATACAGGTCCATAACAGGTATATACAGTTTTATACAGTTTTATACAGGTCTATACAGGTCTATACAGGTCATAACATTTACATTTACATCATTTAGCAGACGCTCTTATCCAGAGCCACTTACAAATTGGTGCATTCACCTTATAGCCAGTGGGATAACCACTTTACAATGTTTTTTTTTAATGTTTTTTTTTTTGGGTGGGGGGGGGGGGGGTAGAAGGATTACTTTATCCTATCCCAGGTATTCCTTAAAGAGGTGGGGTTTCAAGTGTCTCCGGAAGATGGTGAGTGACTCCGCTGTCCTGGCGTCGTGAGGGAGCTTGTTCCACCATTGGGGTGCCAGAGCAGCGAACAGTTTTGACTGGGCTGAACGGGAACTGTGCTTCCGCAGAGGTAGGGGTGCCAGCAGGCCAGAGGTGGATGAACGCAATGCCCTCGTTTGGGTGTAGGGACTGATCAGAGCCTGAAGGTACGGAGGTGCCGTTCCCCTCACAGCTCCATAGGCAAGCACCATGGTCTTGTAGCAGATGCAAGCTTCAACTGGAAGCCAGTGGAGTGTGCGGAGGAGCGGGGTGACTTGAGTGAACTTGGGAAGGTTGAACACCAGACGGGCTGCGGCATTCTGGATGAGTTGTAGGGGTTTAATGGCACAGGCAGGGAGCCCAGCCAACAGCGAGTTGCAGTAATCCAGACGGGAGATGACAAGTGCCTGGATTAGGACCTGTGCCGCTTCCTGTGTAAGGCAGGGTCGTACTCTCCGAATGTTGTAGAGCATGAACCTACAGGATCGGGTCACCACCTTGATGTTAGCGGAGAACGACAGGGTGTTGTCCAGGGTCACGCCAAGGCTCTTCGCACTCTGGGAGGAGGACACAACGGAGTTGTCAACCGTGATGGCGAGATCATGGAGCGGGCAGTCCCTCCCCGGGAGGAAGAGCAGCTCCGTCTTGCCGAGGTTCAGCTTGAGGTGGTGATCCGTCATCCATACTGATATGTCTGCCAGACATGCAGAGATGCGATTCGCCACATGGTTATCAGAAGGGGGAAAGGAGAAAATTAATTGTGTCGTCTGCGTAGCAATGATAGGAGAGACCATGTGAGGATATGACAGAGCCAAGTGCCTTGGTGTATAGAGAGAATAGGAGAGGGCCTAGAACTGAGCCCTGGGGGACACCAGTGGTGAGAGCACGTGTTGCGGAGACAGATTCTCGCCACGCCACCTGGTAGGAGCAACCTGTCAGGTAGGACGCAATCCAAGAGTGAGCCGCGCCGGAGATGCCCAGCTCGGAGAGGGTGGAGAGGAGGATCTGATGGTTCACAGAATCAAAGGCAGCAGACAGGTCTAGAAGGACGAGAGCAGAGGAGAGAGAGTTAGCTTTAGCAGTGCGGAGAGCCTCCGTGTAACGGTTCAGAGATATAGCCCTGACCTCCTCCCTCTCTGTAACGGTTCAGAGATAGATCCCTGACCTCCTCCCTCTCTGTAATGGTTCAGAGATAGAGCCCTGACCTCCTCCCTCTCTGTAGATCTGTAATGGTTCAGAGATAGATCCCTGACCTCCTCCCTCTCTGTAGATCTGTAATGGTTCAGAGATAGAGCCCTGACCTCCTCCCTCTCTGTAATGGTTCAGAGATAGATCCCTGACCTCCTCCCTCTCTGTAGATGAAATCCCTCCAGTGAAGACTAGATGGCGAGCCAACCTCATCTCTCTCCCTAAGATTCCTCTTCTACGTGTGTGCGTGTGTAGTGTGTGTGCGTGTGTAGTGTGTGTGCGTGTGTAGTGTGTGTGCGTGTGTAGTGTGTGTGCGTGTGTAGTGTGTGTGCGTGTGTGTAGTGTGTAGTGTGTGTGTGTGTGTAGTGTGTGTGTGTGTGTGTGTGTAGTGTGTGTGCGTGTGTAGTGTGTGTGCGTGTGTAGTGTGTGTGCGTGTGTAGTGTGTGTGTGTGTGTAGTGTGTGTGCGTGTGTAGTGTGTGTGCGTGTGTAGTGTGTGTGTGTGTGTAGTGTGTGTGTAGTGTGTGTGCGTGTGTAGTGTGTGTTGTTAAAGTGCTTGTAATTTATCCTAATTCTGTCTCTTCTCTGAAGTGACAAAGAAGAGAGAGGGGGAAGAGGAAAAGAGAGAGGGGGGAGAGGAAAGAGTGAGAGGGAAAAGAGAGGGAGAAAGAGAGATGGAGAGAAGAGAGACACACCATAAATCTGTCACCAGCACACACCAAGCTTTCCTGAACCAGTCGTGTTTCTTTAATCTCCTCCTTCACAAGCAGTGTGCTCATTCTCTTCTGAGACACACTGAGACACACTGACATGCACACACACACGCACACGCACGCACGCACGCACGCACACACACACACACACACTGACACACTGACACACTCACACACACTGACACACACACACACACAGACAGACAGACAGACAGAGACACACACACAATCGATTGGTCGAAAGAACAGACGAATGACTCTTGGTCGACCAATTTTATTTTCCTGTGGATATTTTGTCTCACATTACTAACGCCAAAAGGACCAACCACATGGACAACTGGTAAAGTACACTACCAGTCAAAAGTTTGGACACACCTTCTCATTCAAGGGTTTGTAGAATTGTAGAATAATAGTGAAGACATCAAAACTATGAAATAACACCATATGGAATCATGTAGTAACTAAAAAAGTGTTTAACAAATCAAAATATATTTTATATTTGAAATTCTTCAAAGTAGCCACCCTCTGCCTTGATGACATCTTTGCACACTCTTGGCATTCTCTCAACCAGCTTCATGAGGTAGTCACCTGGAATGCATTTCAATTAACAGGTGTGCCTTGTTAAAAGTTAATTTGTGGAATTTATTTTCTTCTTAATGCGTTTGAGCCAATCAGTTGTGTTGTGACAAGGTAGGGGGGTATACAGAAGATAGCCCTATTTGGTAAAAGACCAAGTCAATATTATGGCAAGAACAGCTCAAATAAGCAAAGAGAAATGACAGTCCATCATTACTTTAAGACATGAAGGTCTGTCAATACGGAAAATGTAAATAAGTTTCTTCAAGTGCCGTCGCAAGAACCATCAAGTGCTATGATGAAACTGTCTCTCATGAGGACCGCCACAGGAATGGAAGACTCAGAGTTACCTCTGCTGCAGAGGATAAGTTCATTAGAGTTACCAGCCTCAGAAATTGCAGCCCAAATAAGTGCTTCACAGAGTTCAAGTCACAGACACATCTCAACATCAACTGTTCAGAGGAGACTGTGTGAATCAGGCCTTCATGGTCGATTTGCTGCAAAGAAACCATTACTAAAGGACGCCAATAAGAAGAAGAGACCTGCTTGTGCCAAGAAACACGAGCAATGGACATTAGACCGGTAGAAATGTGTCCTTAGGTCTGGATTCCAAATAGGAGTTTTTTGGTTCCAACCGCTGTGTCTTTGTGAGACGCGGTGTGGGTGAACGGATGATCTCCACATGTGTATTTCCCACCGTAAAGCATGGAGGAGGAGGTGTTATGGTGTGGGGGTGCTTTGCTGGTGAATCACTGACTGTGATTTATTTAGAATTCAAGGCGCACTTAATCAGCATGGCTACCACAGCATTCTGCAGCGATACGCCATCCCAACTGGTTTGGGCTTAGTGGGACTATCATTTGTTTTTTAACAGGACAATGACCCAACACACCTCCAGGCTGTGTAAAGGCTATTTTACCAAGAAGGAGAGTGATGGAGTTCTGCATCAGATGACCTGGCCTCCACAATCCCCCGACCTCAACCCAATTGAGATGGTTTGGGATGAGTCGGACCGCAGAGTGAAGAAAAAGCAACCAAAAAGTGCTCAGCATATGTGGGAACTCCTTCAAGACTATTGGAAAAGCATTCCAGGTGAAGCTGGTTGAGAGAATGCCAAGAGTGTGCAAAGCTGTCATCAAGGCAAATGGTGGCTATTTGAAGAATCTCAAATATAAAAATGTTTGGTTACTACCTGATTCCATATGTGTTATTTCATAGTTTTGATGTCTTCACTATTATTCTACAATGTAAAAAATAGTAAAAATAAAGAAAAACCCTTGAATGAGTAGGTGTGTCCAAACTTTTGACTGGTACTGTAAATGAGAGGCTTTTAATCCGTATTAAAACGTGTCCCAGAGCAACATGCCTAGGTAATAAACCTGGAGTTATGGGCCTGGTACTGAACACAAATACAAACCCTAGGCGCCTATCGTCTGTTTTCAGAGCAAGCTGATACGTTCTAAAGCTAAAATAGTAAAAACTAACGTCTCTCTCTCGACGAGAGGAGCTGAACAAACTTATGTCTCTCTAAGTCAACAGCTTGGGAGAGAGAGAGAGAGAGAGAGAGAGAGAGAGAGAGAGAGAGAGAGAGAGAGAGAGACTCTCTGTCTCTGTCTCTGTCTCTGTCTCTCTCTCTCTCTCTCTCTCTTTCCCTCCTCTCCCCCTTCCCTCCCTCTCTCTCTTTTAGAACACCAGCAGACCTTCTGAACACACTGAGGTCGGTTTGGGGTAATATTGTTCTAAACCTTTGACCAAGCCTGGAGAGCGAATACCAAGTCCCACTAACACACACACACATGCCTCCATATATAGACATTGTCTGGAGAGAGATGGACTATTGTTCTAGAAGAGAGGTGAAGGATAAGGAGTAGACTCAGAGTGGTGAAGGATAAGGAGTAGACTCAGAGAGGTGAAGGATAAGGAGTAGACTCAGAGAGGTGAAGGATAAGGAGTAGACTCAGAGAGGTGAAGGATAAGGAGTAGACTCAGAGAGGTGAAGGATAAGGAGTAGACTCAGAGAGGTGAAGGATAAGGAGTAGACTCAGAGAGGTGAAGGATAAGGAGTAGACTCAGAGAGGTGAAGGATAAGGAGTAGACTCAGAGAGGTGAAGGATAAGGAGTAGACTCAGAGAGGTGAAGGATAAGGAGTAGACTCAGAGAGGTGAATGATAAGGAGTAGACTCAGAGAGGTGAAGGCGTCAGCATGCTTCAGTTCGACGTCGAACCGAACAAGTGTGCTCGCATACTCCCTTAAAAAACCTTTGCTTGAAAAACGAGAAAAAAGCAGCAATACTACTAATGTTTGTCCATTTTGAGATGCCGTAGCAACTTCCTCAAAATAGACACAATTAATCTAAGATAACTTAATAAATATGTCTTTCATTTTGACGTTGTTGCCGAGGAGATCTTAGTCGCGCAATTTTACATCTAACTAAGATGTTTGGTGCCGTATTTCTCAAATGAAGAATCCCTACTGTTGACCAATCACGACGAAGGGACTACAGCTCCCAAACTTCGGCTGGCCATGAGAAAAGAATGTGTGTGCCCGAACAGCCGACAAAATCCGAAGCCCAAAACAAACGAACAATGCACAAAATGTCATCATAATAGAACGTCCCATCGAGGCAATGAACGCTTGATCGCCAACAGCTGATTGCCATGTGGGTGTTTAGCTAGCCCACAGCACATGCTAGATAGAGCTAGCATCACCACCCAATCCAACGTGACTGAAAGCTATAGCGAGCCTTGATTGGTCATCGCACGACGATACAGCGTCAGATCCCCCACTAAGGTCTAAGTTAGGCTTAAGGTTAGGGTTAGGCTTAAGGTTAGGGTTAGGCTTAAGGTTAGGGTTAGGCTTAAGGTTAGGGTTAGGCTTAAGGTTAGGGTTAGGCTTAAGGTTAGGGTTAGGCTTAAGTTTAGGGTTAGGCTTAAGGTTAGGGTTAGGCTTAAGGTTAGGGTTAGGCTTAGGGTTAGGCTTAAGGTTAGGGTTAGGCTTAAGGTTAGGCAGCAGTAATCAGTTTAAAAATAAGGCTTTACTTCTGTGAATATATTGTTACTGATGAAAAGACCCAGATGACGCCTTGCGAGTAGAACGAGATATCACACTGCTTGAACTGGGCCAGCACCATGGTGGTAGATATGAGCCAAACTCAGCTAAATGGGTTAGGGTTAGGGCTAGGGTTAGGGTTAGGGTTAGGGTTAGGGTTAGGGTTAGGGTTAGGCTTAAGGTTAGGGTTAGGGTTAGGGTTAGGGTTAGGGCTAGGGTTAGGGTTAGGGTTAGGGTTAGGGTTAGGCTTAAGGTTAGGGTTAGGGTTAGGGTTAGGGCTAGGGTTAGGGTTAGGGTTAGGGTTAGGGTTAGGCTTAAGGTTAGGGTTAGGGTTAGGGTTAGGGTTAGGGTTAGGGTTAGGCTTAAGGTTAGGGTTAGGGTTAGGGTTAGGGTTAGGGTTAGGCTTAGGGTTAGGGGTTAGGGTTAGGGTTAGGGTTAGGGGTTAGGGTTAGGGTTAGGGTTAGGGGTTAGGGTTAGGGTTAGGGGTTAGGGTTAGGGTT
This sequence comes from Coregonus lavaretus, assembly GCF_964263955.1. Classification (NCBI taxonomy): domain Eukaryota; kingdom Metazoa; phylum Chordata; class Actinopteri; order Salmoniformes; family Salmonidae; genus Coregonus; species Coregonus lavaretus. Next base: position 436,533 of record NC_140026.1, on the reverse strand, counting down.
AGGGTTAGGGTTAGGGGTTAGGGTTAGGGTTAGGGGTTAGGGTTAGGGTTAGGGTTAGGGGTTAGGGTTAGGGTTAGGGTTAGGGGTTAGGGTTAGGGTTAGGGGTTAGGGTTAGGGTTAGGGGTTAGGGTTAGGGTTAGGGTTAGGGTTAGGGTTAGGTTAGTAGCTCGCTAACTGCTATCCTAATATAGTATACTGTAGTCCTAAAATATGCCTGACCTGATGCTTCATGATCGCTACTACGGTGAGAATGAAAGATGACAATCTAATTCATATAGAACTGTAAGAATGTATGTTTTATCCTGAAGGGGCAATCTGGGTTAACCCAAGACGATAATCCCACCGCTATTAGATACTAGCTGGGGAGAAGGCAGAGAAGTGATCGCTTAGTGTAAAAGACAGCTATGGATGACAGGAGCCCAGTATTGCATGTAAATATGATAAGAGAGTACTTATAAATCCCCCGGGGGGAAATGGATTGCACCAGCCAATAATACATCACAATAAATACCCAATAAAACACCAAGACACCAACGACACTAAAGCACCACATCGTCAGGAAAGTAAACTAAGTGTTTATGTAAAGAACGGCGAAACGTCCTGTTTTGGGTAAAATGAAACTGTCTGCCATCGGACTGTGCAGTTGCTGTGGAAGGGGTTAGGGCTAGTTTTGGCCTCTATGTCACCACAACCTCACTGTGTGCTCTTGGCAATAGCAGTAATGCCGCCATAACGATGCAGGACATTATACAGCCAATGCATGAATTGGCACAAGCAGAGCCTAAACATACATGCTCCCATAAAAGCAATATCGGTAGCCATGGCATTATGCAAAACTGTGTGCAGATAATGAAGCAAAGATATCAGCTAACACCTGAATGAGCATTCACCACAGTATGCAAAGATATCAGCTAACACCTGAATGAGTATTCACCACAGTATGCAAAGATATCAGCTAACACCTGAATATATGAGCATTCACCACAGCATGCAAAGATATCAGCTAACACCTGAATGAGTATTCACCACAGTATGCAAAGATATCAGCTAACACCTGAATGAGCATTCACCACAGCATGCAAAGATATCAGCTAACACCTGAATATATGAGCATTCACCACAGCATGCAAAGATATCAGCTAACACCTGAATATATGAGCATTCACCACAGCATGCAAAGATATCAGCTAACACCTGAATATATGAGCATTCACCACAGCATGCAAAGATATCAGCTAACACCTGAATATATGAGCATTCACCACAGCATGCAAAGATATCAGCTAACACCTGAATATATGAGCATTCACCACAGCATGCAAAGATATCAGCTAACACCTGAATATATGAGCATTCACCACAGCATGCAAAGATACCAGATACCAGCTCTCCCTCTCTCCCGCCCCTCCCCTCCCCTCCCGGAGGACCTGAGCCCTAGGACCATGCCTCAGGACTACCTGGCCTGATGACTCCTGGCTGTCCCCAGTCCACCTGATGACTCCTGGCTGTCCCCAGTCCACCTGATGACTCCTGGCTGTCCCCAGTCCTCTCCCTCTCTCCCTCTCTCCCTCCCCTCCCGGAGGACCTGAGCCCTAGGACCATGCCTCAGGACTACCTGCCCTGATGACTCCTGGCTGTCCCCAGTCCACCTGGTCCAGTTTCAACTGTTCTGCCTGTGGCTGTGGAACCCTGACCTGTTCACCAGACGTGCTACCTTGTCCCGGACCTGCTGTTTTCGACCCGCTCCCGCTCCCCTTCTCTCTTTCTCTCTCGCTCTACCGCACCTGCTGTCTCGTCCTCTGAATGCTCGGCTATGAAAAGCCAACTGACATTTACTCCTGTTGTACTGACCTGTTGCACCCTCTACAGCCACTGTGATTATTATTTGACCCTGCTGGTCATCTATGAACGTTTGAACATATTGAAGAATGATCTGGCCTTAATTGCCATGTACTTTTATAATCTCTGTGCACAGCCAGAAGAGGACTGGTCACCCCTCAGAGCCTGGTTCCTCTGGTCTACCCAGTACAGCCAGTAGAGGACTGGTCACCCCTCAGAGCCTGGTTCCTCTGGTCTACCCAGTACAGCCAGTAGAGGACTGGTCACCCCTCAGAGCCTGGTTCCTCTGGTCTACCCAGTACAGCCAGTAGAGGACTGGTCACCCCTCAGAGCCTGGTTCCTCTCTACCCAGTACAGCCAGTAGAGGACTGGTCACCCCTCAGAGCCTGGTTCCTCTGGTCTACCCAGTACAGCCAGTAGAGGACTGGCCACCCCTCAGAGCCTGGTTCCTCTCTACCCAGTACAGCCAGTAGAGGACTGGTCACCCCTCAGAGCCTGGTTCCTCTGGTCTACCCAGTACAGCCAGTAGAGGACTGGTCACCCCTCAGAGCATGGTTCTTCTTGTCTACCCAGTACAGCCAGTAGAGGACTGGTCACCCCTCAGAGCCTGGTTCCTCTGGTCTACCCAGTACAGCCAGTAGAGGACTGGTCACCCCTCAGAGCCTGGTTCCTCTGGTCTACCCAGTACAGCCAGTAGAGGACTGGCCACCCCTCAGAGCCTGGTTCCTCTCTACCCAGTACAGCCAGTAGAGGACTGGTCACCCCTCAGAGCCTGGTTCCTCTCTACCCAGTACAGCCAGTAGAGGACTGGTCACCCCTCAGAGCCTGGTTCCTCTGGTCTACCCAGTACAGCCAGTAGAGGACTGGTCACCCCTCAGAGCCTGGTTCCTCTGGTCTACCCAGTACAGCCAGTAGAGGACTGGCCACCCCTCAGAGCCTGGTTCCTCTCTACCCAGTACAGCCAGTAGAGGACTGGTCACCCCTCAGAGCCTGGTTCCTCTGGTCTACCCAGTACAGCCAGTAGAGGACTGGTCACCCCTCAGAGCATGGTTCTTCTTGTCTACCCAGTACAGCCAGTAGAGGACTGGTCACCCCTCAGAGCCTGGTTCCTCTGGTCTACCCAGTACAGCCAGTAGAGGACTGGTCACCCCTCAGAGCCTGGTTCCTCTGGTCTACCCAGTACAGCCAGTAGAGGACTGGCCACCCCTCAGAGCCTGGTTCCTCTCTACCCAGTACAGCCAGTAGAGGACTGGTCACCCCTCAGAGCCTGGTTCCTCTCTACCCAGTACAGCCAGTAGAGGACTGGTCACCCCTCAGAGCCTGGTTCCTCTGGTCTACCCAGTACAGCCAGTAGAGGACTGGTCACCCCTCAGAGCCTGGTTCCTCTCTACCCAGTACAGCCAGTAGAGGACTGGCCACCCCTCAGAGCCTGGTTCCTCTCTAGGTTTCTTCCTTTCTAGGGAGTTTTTCCTAGCCACCGTTCTTCTACATCTGCATTGCTACAATCACCCTCCTTATTTATCTCCTACCTATAAAATCACCCTCCTTATTTATCTCCTACCTATAAAATCACCCTCCTTATTCATCTCATTCTTCCTATAAAATCACCCTCCTTATTCATCTCATTCTTCCTATAAAATCACCCTCCTTATTAATCTCATTCTTCCTATAAAATCACCCTCCTTATTTATCTCCTACCTATAAAATCACCCTCATTATTAATCTCCTACCTATAAAATCACCCTCCTTATTCATCTCATTCTTCCTATAAAATCACCCTCCTTATTCATCTCATTCTTCCTATAAAATCACCCTCCTTATTTATCTCCTACCTATAAAATCACCCTCCTTATTCATCCCCTTCTACCTATAAAATCACCCTCCTTATTTATCTCCTACCTATAAAATCACCCTCCTTATTAATCTCCTACCTATAAAATCACCCTCCTTATTCATCCCCTTCTACCTATAAAATCACCCTCCTTATTCATCTCATTCTTCCTATAAAATCACCCTCCTTATTCATCTCATTCTTCCTATAAAATCACCCTCCTTATTTATCTCCTACCTATAAAATCACCCTCCTTATTTATCTCCTACCTATAAAATCACCCTCCTTATTTATCTCCTACCTATAAAATCACCCTCCTTATTCATCCCCTTCTACCTATAAAATCACCCTCCTTATTTATCTCCTACCTATAAAATCACCCTCCTTATTTATCTCCTACCTATAAAATCACCCTCCTTATTCATCCCCTTCTACCTATAAAATCACCCTCCTTATTTATCTCCTACCTATAAAATCACCCTCCTTATTTATCTCCTACCTATAAAATCACCCTCCTTATTCATCTCATTCTACCTATAAAATCACCCTCCTTATTTATCTCCTACCTATAAAATCACCCTCCTTATTCATCCCCTTCTACATATAAAATCACCCTCCTTATTTATCTCCTACCTATAAAATCACCCTCCTTATTTATCTCCTACCTATAAAATCACCCTCCTTATTTATCTCCTACCTATAAAATCACCCTCATTATTAATCTCATTCTACCTATAAAATCACCCTCCTTATTTATCTCCTACCTATAAAATCACCCTCCTTATTAATCTCCTACCTATAAAATCACCCTCCTTATTCATCCCCTTCTACCTATAAAATCACCCTCCTTATTTATCTCCTACCTATAAAATCACCCTCCTTATTTATCTCCTACCTATAAAATCACCCTCCTTATTCATCTCATTCTACCTATAAAATCACCCTCCTTATTTATCTCCTACCTATAAAATCACCCTCCTTATTCATCCCCTTCTACCTATAAAATCACCCTCCTTATTTATCTCCTACCTATAAAATCACCCTCCTTATTTATCTCCTACCTATAAAATCACCCTCCTTATTTATCTCCTACCTATAAAATCACCCTCATTATTAATCTCATTCTACCTATAAAATCACCCTCCTTATTTATCTCCTACCTATAAAATCACCCTCCTTATTTATCTCCTACCTATAAAATCACCCTCCTTATTCATCCCCTTCTACCTATAAAATCACCCTCCTTATTCATCTCATTCTACCTATAAAATCACCCTCCTTATTTATCTCCTACCTATAAAATCACCCTCCTTATTCATCCCCTTCTACCTATAAAATCACCCTCCTTATTCATCTCATTCTACCTATAAAATCACCCTCCTTATTCATCTCATTCTACCTATAAAATCACCCTCCTTATTCATCTCATTCTACCTGTATCCTTCTATTGGGAACAAAGTGACTCTGTCATTTAGACTGGACACGTCAAGCAGTTCAGGGACAATGGAGAAGTCTGTCCTCTTCCTCATCAGTACAGTTAGAAGTATTAGTAGAATCATTGGGGATGATATTCCTTCTGGGTTTCTATCAGCTATGGAGACAGGTCATCATCCTGTGGTAAAGAGCTATGGAGACAGGTCATCATCCTGTGGTAAAGAGCTATGGAGACAGGTCATCAGCCTGTGAAATAGACCTATGGAGACAGGTCATCATCCTGTGGTAAAGAGCTATGGAGACAGGTCATCATCCTGTGGTAAAGAGCTATGGAGACAGGTCATCATCCTGTGGTAAAGAGCTATGGAGACAGGTCATCAGCCTGTGAAATAGAGCTATGGAGACAGGTCATCATCCTGTGGTAAAGAGCTATGGAGACAGGTCATCATCCTGTGGTAAAGAGCTATGGAGACAGGTCATCATCCTGTGGTAAAGAGCTATGGAGACAGGTCATCATCCTGTGGTAAAGAGCTATGGAGACAGGTCATCATCCTGTGGTAAAGAGCTATGGAGACAGGTCATCATCCTGTGGTAAAGAGCTATGGAGACAGGTCATCATCCTGTGAAATAGAGCTATGGAGACAGGTCATCATCCTGTGGTAAAGAGCTATGGAGACAGGTCATCATCCTGTGGTAAAGAGCTATGGAGACAGGTCATCATCCTGTGGTAAAGAGCTATGGAGACAGGTCATCAGCCTGTGGTAAAGAGCTATGGAGACAGGTCATCATCCTGTGGTAAAGAGCTATGGAGAAAGGTCATCATCCTGTGGTAAAGAGCTATGGAGACAGGTCATCATCCTGTGGTAAAGAGCTATGGAGACAGGTCATCATCCTGTGGTAAAGAGCTATGGAGACAGGTCATCATCCTGTGGTAAAGAGCTATGGAGACAGGTCATCATCCTGTGGTAAAGAGCTATGGAGACAGGTCATCATCCTGTGGTAAAGAGCTATGGAGACAGGTCATCATCCTGTGGTATAGAGCTATGGAGACAGGTCATCAGCCTGTGGTAAAGAGCTATGGAGACAGGTCATCATCCTGTGGTAAAGAGCTATGGAGACAGGTCATCATCCTGTGGTAAAGAGCTATGGAGACAGGTCATCATCCTGTGGTAAAGAGCTATGGAGACAGGTCATCATCCTGTGGTAAAGAGCTATGGAGACAGGTCATCATCCTGTGGTAAAGAGCTATGGAGACAGGTCATCATCCTGTGGTAAAGAGCTATGGAGACAGGTCATCATCCTGTGGTAAAGAGCTATGGAGACAGGTCATCAGCCTGTGGTAAAGAGCTATGGAGACAGGTCATCATCCTGTGGTAAAGAGCTATGGAGACAGGTCATCAGCCTGTGGTAAAGAGCTATGGAGACAGGTCATCATCCTGTGGTAAAGAGCTATGGAGACAGGTCATCAGCCTGTGGTAAAGAGCTATGGAGACAGGTCATCAGCCTGTGGTAAAGAGCTATGGAGACAGGTCATCAGCCTGTGAAATAGAGCTATGGAGACAGGTCATCATCCTGTGGTAAAGAGCTATGGAGACAGGTCATCATCCTGTGGTAAAGAGCTATGGAGACAGGTCATCATCCTGTGGTAAAGAGCTATGGAGACAGGTCATCAGCCTGTGGTAAAGAGCTAAGGAGACAGGTCATCATCCTGTGGTAAAGAGCTATGGAGACAGGTCATCATCCTGTGGTAAAGAGCTATGGAGACAGGTCATCATCCTGTGGTAAAGAGCTATGGAGACAGGTCATCATCCTGTGGTAAAGAGCTATGGAGACAGGTCATCATCCTGTGGTAAAGAGCTATGGAGACAGGTCATCATCCTGTGGTAAAGAGCTATGGAGACAGGTCATCAGCCTGTGGTAAAGAGCTATGGAGACAGGTCATCAGCCTGTGGTAAAGAGCTATGGAGACAGGTCATCATCCTGTGGTAAAGAGCTATGGAGACAGGTCATCATCCTGTGGTAAAGAGCTATGGAGACAGGTCATCATCCTGTGGTAAAGAGCTATGGAGACAGGTCATCAGCCTGTGGTAAAGAGCTATGGAGACAGGTCATCATCCTGTGGTAAAGAGCTATGGAGACAGGTCATCATCCTGTGGTAAAGAGCTATGGAGACAGGTCATCATCCTGTGGTAAAGAGCTATGGAGACAGGTCATCATCCTGTGGTAAAGAGCTATGGAGACAGGTCATCATCCTGTGGTAAAGAGCTATGGAGACAGGTCATCATCCTGTGGTAAAGAGCTATGGAGACAGGTCATCATCCTGTGGTAAAGAGCTATGGAGACAGGTCATCATCCTGTGGTAAAGAGCTATGGAGACAGGTCATCATCCTGTGGTAAAGAGCTATGGAGAAAGGAACAGCTGAAGGATATCCAGGAAAACATACAGTGTATTCAGACCCCTTTACTTTTCCATATTTTGTTACGTTACAGCCTTATTCTAAAATGGATTAAATTGTAATTTTTTCCTGACAAATCTACACACAATACCCCATAATGACAAAGCAAAACACTGGTTTTAAAACTGAAATATCACATTTACATAAGTATTCAGACCCTTTACTCAGTACTTTGTTGAAGCACCTTTGGCAGCAATTACAGACTCAAATCTTCTTGAATATGACGCTACAAGCTTGGCACACCTGTATTTGGGGAGTTTCTCCCATTCTTCTCTGCAGATCCTCTCAAGCTCTGTCAGGTTGGATGGGGAGCGTTGCTGCACAGCTATTTTCAGGTCTCTCCAGAGATGTTAGATCGGGTTCAAGTCCGGGCTCTGGCTGGGCCACTCAAGGACATTCAGAAACTTGTCCCGAATCCACTCCTGCATTGTCTTGGATGTGTGCTTAGGGTCGTTGTCCTGTTGGAAGGTGAACCTTCGCCCCAGTCTGAGGTCCTGAGCTCTATGGAGCAGCTTTTCATCAAGGATCTCTCTGTACTTTGCTCCTTTCATCTTCCCCTCGATCCTGACTAGTCTCCCAGTCCCTGCCGCTGAAAAACATCCCCACAGCATGATGCTGCCACCACCATGCTTCACCATAGGGATGGTGCCAGGTTTTCTCCAGACGTGACGCTTGGCATTCAGGCCAAAGAGTTCAATCTTGGTTCATCAGAACAGAGAATCTTGTTTCTCATGGTCGGAGTCCTTCAGGTGCCTTTTGGTAAACTCCAAGCGGGCTGTCATGTGCCTTTTACTGAGGAGTGGCTTCCATCTGGCCACTCTACCATAAAGGTCTGATTGGTGGAGTGCTGCAGAGATGGATGTCCTTCTGGAAGGTTCTCCCATCTCCACAGAGGAGCTCTGGAGCTCTGTCAGAGTGACCATCAGGTTCTTGGTCACCGCCCTGACCAAGGCACTTCTCCCCAGATTGCTCCGTTTGGCCGGGCGGCCAGCTCTAGGAAGAGTCTTTGTCTGTCCGTGTGTAGGGAGAGGGGGAGAGAGAGAGAGCGAGAGAGAGAGAGAGAGAGAGAGAGAGGGGGGGGGGCGAGAGATGAGATGAGAGAGAGACCGCTTGCCGTGCGGTAGCAGAGAGAGTCTGTGACTTGGGTGACTGGAGACTTTGACAATTTTTAGGACCTTCCTCTGACACCGCCTGGTATCGAGGTCCTGGATGGCAGGAAGCTTGGCCCCAGTGATGTACTGGGCCGTACGCACTACCCTCTGTAGCGCCTTACGGTCGGATGCCGAGCAGTTGCCATACCAGGCAGTGATGCAACCGGTCAGGATGCTCTCGATGGTGCAGCTGTGGAACTTTTTGAGGAGCTGGGGACCTATGCCAGATCTTTTCAGTCTCCTGAGGGTGAAAAGGTGTTGTCGTGCCCTCTTCACGACTGTCTTGGTGTGTTCGAACCATGATAGCTTGAAGCTCTCGACCCGCTCTACTACAGCCCCGTCGATGAGAATGGGGGCTTGTTCGGCCCTCCTTTTCCTGTAGTCCACGATCATCTCATTTGTCTTGCTCACATTGAGGGAGAGGTTGTTGTCCTGGCACCACATTGTCAGGTCTCTGACCTCCTCCCTATAGGCTGTCTCATCGTTGTCGGTGATCAGGCCTACCACTGTTGTGTCGTCAGCAAACTTAATGATGGTGTTGGAGTCGTGCTTGGCCAAGCAGTCATGGGTGAACAGGGAGTACAGGAGGGGACTAAGCACGCACCCCTGAGGGGCCCCAGTGTTGAGGATCAGCGTGGCAGATGTGTTGTTGCCTACCCTTACCACCTGGGGGCGGCCCGTCAGGAAGTCCAGGATCCAGTTGCAGAGGGAGGTGTTTAGTCCCAGGATCCTTAGCTTAGTGATGAGCTTTGTGAGCACTATGGTGTTGAACGTTGAGCTGTAGTCAATGAACAACATTCTCACGTAGGTGTTCCTTTTGTCCAGGTGGGAAAGGGCAGTGTGGAGTGCGATTGAGATTGCATCATCTGTGAATCTGTTGGGGCGGTATGCGAATTGGAGTGGGTCTAGGGTTTCCAGGATGATGGTGTTGATGTGAGCCATGACCAGCCTTTCAAAGCACTTCATGGCTACCGATGTGAATGCTACGGGGCGGTAGTCATTTAGGCAGGTTACCTTCACGTTCTTGGACACAGGGACTATGGTGGTCTGCTTGAAACGTGGGTATTACAGACTCGGTCAGGGAGAGGTTGAAAATGTCAGAGAAAACACTTGCAAGTTGGTCCGCGCATGCTCTGAGTACACGCCCTGGTAAAACGTCTGTGAATGTTGACCAGTTTAAAGGTCTTTCTCACATCGGCTACGGAGAGCGTGATCACACAGTCGTCCGGAACAGCTGGTGCTCTCATGCATGCTTCAGTGTTGCTTGCCTCGAAACGAGCATAAAAGGCATTTAGGCAGCTCGCGGCTCGGTTTCCCCATGGCTTCTGGTTGGGGTATGTACGTACGGTCACTGTGGGGACGACGTCGCCAATGCACTTATTAATGAAGCCGATGACTGATGTGGTTTACTCCTCAATGCCATTGGATGAATCCCAGAACATATTCCAGTCTGTGCTAGCAAAGCAGTCCTGTAGCTCAGCATCTGCGTCATCTGACCACTTCAGTATTGAACGAGTCACTGGTACTTCCTGCTTATCTTGATACTTTGGTATAAGTTTACTCTTCTTTGTTCTAATTAATTATAATTATTATTAATTATTATTTTTGGTAACCTTTTTTGTTAAGAAATCCACCACCTCTTTTGCACTGGAACTCTGGCATTCCGCTTCCATCTTTCTCCAAAGCGTAATCCAGTACCAACTAGACACACACACATGGTGGTACTGGCCCCACAAAGAGACACTGCTATGTGGTATTTACAGGAGTCACTAAACTGAAGAGACATAGTATTATGCTTACTACAATAGATGCTATTTACAGGAGTAGTTCAGGATTTTACAACTTGATGTTAGATGGTTTCTCACCCTGAATGTAATCTACGGGCCAAGAGAGAACTGTAATCCATTGTTCAGTCACTACAAACTTCTAACATCAAAAAATAAAGTAAAATCCTGAACTTTAACCTTAAAGGTAATTGGGTTGCATGTGGAGATACATGGCTCTCCTCTGTGTCTCTGAAATCAGAACCACTAAACTGACCCGTCATCAAACCTGGACTTTTCAGTTAGGGATTGAAATTTAAAAGGTTCCAGCGTTAGCGGCTCAATTGGAAATTACCTTTAAATTTCAAACGTGCTACAGCGCAGAACTTCAGTGATACGGATTGAATCAAGTCCTAAGGTCTGGGCCGAGCGGGGTGCGTATTTGGGTGTTGGGGCAGAGGGCTGCAGGGAGCAAAAACACATCATTTGCGGTCTGTGTACAGATGCTGAGAGAGAGAGAACTGTAGAATTAAGAAACAGCTATTTGACCTTTAAGGGCCCTATTCAGACTTGAGAGAAGTAGACAACATGGAACGGCGTCCATTTTGTAAATACTTAAGTCCATGTTAAGTCTGAATAGGGAGCTACCATGGAGTTTGAAGACAACACACACATGAGGAATGGAGAGAAGGTGTGTGGAGAGAGAGAGAAACAGAGAGAGAGGGGGAGGGTGTATGAGTATAAAGAGGGAATTCGAAACCAAGGGGAGAGAGAGAGAAACAGAGAGAGAGGGGGAAGGGAGAAAAGAGGTAAGGAGAGGAAATGATTATTAACTTGTTGAAATACTTCTACTTCACATTATTATAGAGGGAGGGAGGGAGGGAAGGGGAGAGGAGGAGAGGGAGAGGAGGGAGAGGAGTACAAGAAAACTGAGAAAGAGGGGAGATGTGGGAAGGAGGAGGATAAGGAGACAGACAGAGGTAGAGAGGTGGAGTTTGGGAGGGAGAGAGAGGTAGAGAGGGAGAGGAGGGTGAGAGGGGGAAGGAGAGGTAGCGGGTGGAGAGAGGAAGAGAGGGAGAGGGGGAGAGAGAGAGGAATGCTGTGACGTACTCTGACATGTTCAGACATAAAGCAGGTATGCTATGCCTCCCATCATACACAGGACACACACACACAGTCGTGTGTTAAGGTTAGAATTAGGTTCAGGGTTAGGAGCTAGGTTTAGGTTTAGGGTAAAGGTTAGGAGTTAGGGTTAATTTTAGAGTTAGGGTTAAGAGCTAGGTTTAGGGTTAAGGTTAGGTTTTCTGGTTAGGGTTAGGGAAAATCTGATTTTGATTGGGACTGAATTGTGTGTCCCCACAAGGTTAGCTGTACGACTGTGTGTGTGTGTCCTGTGTATGATGGGAGGCATAGCATACCTGCTTTATGTCTGAACATGTCAGAGTACGTCACAGCATTCCTCTCTCTCTCCCCCTCCCCCTCTCTTCCTCTCTCCACCCCTCTACCTCTCCCTCTCCCTCTCTTCCTCTCTCCACCCGCTACCTCTCCTTCCCCCTCTCACCCTCCTCTCCCTCTCTACCTCTCTCTCCCTCCCAAACTCCACCTCTCTACCTCTGTCTGTCTCCTTATCCTCCTCCTTCCCACATCTCCCCTCTTTCTCAGTTTTCTTGTACTCCTCTCCCTCCTCTCCCTCTCCTCCTCTCCCCTTCCCTCCCTCCCTCCCTCTATAATAATGTGAAGTAGAAGTATTTCAACAAGTTAATAATCATTTCCTCTCCTTACCTCTTTTCTCCCTTCCCCCTCTCTCTCTGTTTCTCTCTCTCTCCCCTTGGTTTCGAATTCCCTCTTTATACTCATACACCCTCCCCCTCTCTCTCTGTTTCTCTCTCTCTCCACACACCTTCTCTCCATTCCTCATGTGTGTGTTGTCTTCAAACTCCATGGTAGCTCCCTATTCAGACTTAACATGGACTTAAGTATTTACAAAATGGACGCCGTTCCATGTTGTCTACTTCTCTCAAGTCTGAATAGGGCCCTTAAAGGTCAAATAGCTGTTTCTTAATTCTACAGTTCTCTCTCGCTCAGCATCTGTACACAGACCGCAAATGATGTGTTTTTGCTCCCTGCAGCCCTCTGCCCCAACACCCAAATACGCACCCCGCTCGGCCCAGACCTTAGGACTTGATTCAATCCGTATCACTGAAGTTCTGCGCTGTAGCACGTTTGAAATTTAAAGGTAATTTCCAATTAAGCCGACATATACAGCGTCTCCGCTAACGCTGGAACCTTTTACATTTCAATCCCTAACTGAAAAGTCCAGGTTTGATGACGGGTCAGTTTAGTGGTTCTGATTTCAGAGACACAGAGGAGAGCCATGTATCTCCACATGCAACCCAATTACCTTTAAGGTTAAAGTTCAGGATTTTACTTTATTTTTTGATGTTAGAAGTTTGTAGTGACTGAACAATGGATTACAGTTCTCTCTTGGCCCGATTTCATTCCTGTACTGTTTGTAACTACCCTGGTAGGTTGACTGATAACCTGAACCAGGTTGCAGGCACTGGTTACAGTTTGAAGCTTTTTCTTGAGTGGGCAGCTTGATGGAAGCCAGTCAATATTTAAATGATCCAGAAAGTATACCTCTCTATTGAGATCACATACATTATCAAGCATTTCACACATGTTATCCAGATACTGACTGTTAGCACTTGGTGGTCTATAGCAGCTTCCCACCAGAATGGGCTTTAGGTGAGGCAGATGAACCTGTAGCCATATTACTTCAACAGTATTTAACATGAGATCGTCTCTAAGCTTTACAGGAATGTGGTTCTGAATATAAACAGCAACACCACCTATGGCATGTCTGTCTTTTCTGTAGATGTTATAACCATGTATTGCTACCACTGTATCGTCAAAGGTATTATGTAAGTGAGTTTCAGAGATTATTGACTTCATGAACCTTGTTTCTTAGGCTACATATGTTAATTTGGGCTATTTCTAGCACTTTTCTGGGATTCTTGATTGTTTTTAACACTTTACTGGGAAGCTTATCAGAGGTAGACTTGCTCATGTTATTTATATTGGATCTGATAGTGCAGGGTGAGCTGCACACAGTGGACTTCCTACTAGAGCACACCACCTCAGTGCTAACAGTATAACTCTGGTTCATAGGCACATGATTACTGCATACAATTAGCTGTAGGATCAAGCATTGTGTCAACATTGATGTCAGTTTTGGAAACTGGAGGTAGGCTGTCTCCCAACTACTACGTTGACTTCGGTTTGCAGTGTGAGAAAGTCCCTCACAAATATATTTGATGCAGATGTTATTAGCAACTTCTGGGGTAGCTAGCTAGTTAGCTTTAGCGTGCTACCGAGCTAGCACCCATGCATCCAGACTGAAAACCATGACCAGTACAGGGTTTTTTTCCTTTCGGCAATTCACCGAAAAATGAAGTCCTTGATGTGTTGCTGGCATTAGACATTGAGAAATCTGCAGGGGGCCGACCATTTGGATCCAGGTCTGCTGAAGTGTGCAGCGTCCCTCATTGTTGGTTCAATAGCCCACATCTTTAATTTGTTATCAGGAAATATTCCTAAAGTGTGGAAATCAGCTTGTGCGCTGCCACTACATAAGGGAGGTGATTGTTGTGATCTTGACAACTATTGTCCCATATGAAGGCTTTCTTGTCTAGCTAAGATTCTTGAATCCTTGGTGAATGTGCAACTTGGTTCATTTTTATCTGTGAACTGTTGTCACGCCCTGGCCCATAGAACTCTAGCTAGTTTGGTCAGGGGGTGAATATTCTAGGTGTTGTATTTCTATGTTTGGCCGGGTGCGGTTCCCAATCAGAGGCAGCTGTCGCTCGTTGTTTCTGATTGGGGATCATACTTAGGCAGCCAGTTTTCCTGCCTGTGTTGTGGGATCTTGTTGTGTTCCTGTTTAGGCTTGTGTGTTAGCCCTTTGGACCGTCACGGTTAAGGTTGTTATTTTGGTTACTGTGTCGTGTGTTTATTAGTTAAATAAACATGTACGCCTTTCACGCTGCACCTTGGTCCGACCCTTCTCTTAACGTACGTGACAACTGTATTCTGAACGTACATCAATCAGGGATTAGACCTGGGCACAGTTGTAAATTATATCGTCAATGCTTTGGATGCTAAGATGAATTGTGCTGCCCTATTTATAGATTTGTCAAAAGCTTTCTATCTTATTGAGTAAGTTGCCTGTGTTCGGCCTTGGCACTGATGCCTGTTTGTGGTTTCACAATTATCTTAGTGACAGAACCCAAGCTATTATGATAGACGGGGTTAAATCCTAATTTCTAGAAGTACTTAAAGGGGTACCCCAGGGTTCGATTTTGGGGCCATTGTTGTTCATGTTGTATATAAATGGCATTGGAAATACTGTTAACACCTGTAACATTCATCGCTACGCAGATGACACAGTAATATATTCCTGTGCCTCTTCAGTGCAGCAGGCCATTCGTGACCTACAGCATGATTTTGACTCAATCCAAAAATCACTTACTGATCTTAAATGAGTGTTACATGCAAATAAAACCAAGTTTATGCTGTTATCTCGTAATGTTGAACCCTGAGGACTTCCATATTTGCCAAATGGAGCCCAAATGGAGCAAGTTTCTCATTGTAAGTACTTGGGTATCTGGATCGATGACAAGTTGTCTTTTGAAACACACATTGAGAACTTGACAAAGAAGCTGAGATCTATGAGTTTTTTACATAGAAAAAAATCCTGCCTCAGTTGTGAAAATAGAAGGAAGTCTGTTGAAACAAGGCTTCTCCCTGTAATAGACTATGGTGACATTATTAACCAGGCTTCTCCCTGTAATAGACTATGGTGATATTATTAACCAGGCTTCTCCCTGTAATAGACTATGGTGACATTATTAACCAGGCTTCTCCCTGTAATAGACTATGGTGACATTATTAACCAGGCTTCTCCCTGTAATAGACTATGGTGACATTATTAACCAGGCTTCTCCCTGTAATAGACTATGGTGACATTATTAACAACTCTTCTCCCTGTAATAGACGATGGTGACATTATTAACCAGGCTTCTCCCTGTAATAGACTATGGTGACATTATTAACCAGGCTTCTCCCTGTAATAGACTATGGTGACATTATTAACCAGGCTTCTCCCTGTAATAGACTATGGTGACATTATTAACCAGGCTTCTCCCTATAATAGACTATGGGGACATTATTAACCAGGCTTCTCCCTGTAATAGACTATGGTGATATTATTAACCAGGCTTCTCCCTGTAATAGACTATGGTGACATTATTAACAACTCTTCTCCCTGTAATAGACTATGGTGACATTATTAACCAGGCTTCTCCCTGTAATAGACTATGGTGACATTATTAACCAGGCTTCTCCCTGTAATAGACTATGGTGACATTATTAACCAGGCTTCTCCCTGTAATAGACTATGGTGACATTATTAACCAGGCTTCTCCCTGTAATAGACTATGGTGATATTATTAACCAGGCTTCTCCCTGTAATAGACTATGGTGACATTATTAACCAGGCTTCTCCCTGTAATAGACTATGGTGACATTATTAACAACTCTTCTCCCTGTAATAGACTATGGTGACATTATTAACCAGGCTTCTCCCTGTAATAGACTATGGTGACATTATTAACCAGGCTTCTCCCTGTAATAGACTATGGTGACATTATTAACCAGGCTTCACCCTGTAATAGACTATGGTGACATTATTAACAACTCTTCTCCCTGTAATAGACTATGGTGATATTATTAACCAGGCTTCTCCCTGTAATAGACTTTGGTGATATTATTAACCAGGCTTCTCCCTGTAATAGACTATGGTGACATTATTAACCAGGCTTCTCCCTGTAATAGACTATGGTGACATTATTAACCAGGCTTCTCCCTGTAATAGACTATGGTGACATTATTAACAACTCTTCTCCCTGTAATAGACTATGGTGACATTATTAACCAGGCTTCTCCCTGTAATAGACTATGGTGACATTATTAACCAGGCTTCTCCCTGTAATAGACTATGGTGACATTATTAACCAGGCTTCTCCCTGTAATAGACTATGGTGACATTATTAACAACTCTTCTCCCTGTAATAGACTATGGTGACATTATTAACCAGGCTTCTCCCTGTAATAGACTATGGTGACATTATTAACCAGGCTTCTCCCTGTAATAGACTATGGTGATATTATTAACCAGGCTTCTCCCTGTAATAGACTATGGTGACATTATTAACCAGGCTTCTCCCTGTAATAGACTATGGTGACATTATTAACCAGGCTTCTCCCTGTAATAGACTATGGTGACATTATTAACCAGGCTTCTCCCTGTAATAGACTATGGTGACATTATTAACAACTCTTCTCCCTGTAATAGACTATGGTGACATTATTAACCAGGCTTCTCCCTGTAATAGACTATGGTGACATTATTAACCAGGCTTCTCCCTGTAATAGACTATGGTGATATTATTAACCAGGCTTCTCCCTGTAATAGACTATGGTGACATTATTAACCAGGCTTCTCCCTGTAATAGACTATGGTGACATTATTAACCAGGCTTCTCCCTGTAATAGACTATGGTGATATTATTAACCAGGCTTCTCCCTGTAATAGACTATGGTGACATTATTAACCAGGCTTCTCCCTGTAATAGACTATGGTGACATTATTAACCAGGCTTCTCCCTGTAATAGACTATGGTGACATTATTAACCAGGCTTCTCCCTGTAATAGACTATGGTGACATTATTAACAACTCTTCTCCCTGTAATAGACTATGGTGACATTATTAACCAGGCTTCTCCCTGTAATAGACTATGGTGACATTATTAACCAGGCTTCTCCCTGTAATAGACTATGGTGATATTATTAACCAGGCTTCTCCCTGTAATAGACTATGGTGACATTATTAACCAGGCTTCTCCCTGTAATAGACGATGGTGACATTATTAACAACTCTTCTCCCTGTAATAGACTATGGTGACATTATTAACCAGGCTTCTCCCTGTAATAGACTATGGTGACATTATTAACAACTCTTCTCCCTGTAATAGACTATGGTGACATTATTAACCAGGCTTCTCCCTGTAATAGACTATGGTGACATTATTAACCAGGCTTCTCCCTGTAATAGACTATGGTGACATTATTAACAACTCTTCTCCCTGTAATATACTATGGTGACATTATTAACCAGGCTTCTCCCTGTAATAGACTATGGTGACATTATTAACAACTCTTCTCCCTGTAATAGACTATGGTGACATTATTAACCAGGCTTCTCCCTGTAATAGACGATGGTGACATTATTAACCAGGCTTCTCCCTGTAATAGACTATGGTGACATTATTAACCAGGCTTCTCCCTGTAATAGACTATGGTGACATTATTAACCAGGCTTCTCCCTGTAATAGACTATGGTGACATTATTTATATGCACGCAGCAGCCTCTGGTTTGAAACCATTGGACTCATCATTGTATTCTATACAAACGTGGGATGGATCTCTCTGTCTGTAAGAAAAGAGCTGTACTTTCTTTGATTTATTTACAAAGCAGTCTTGCACATTACTTCATTGATTCATTGTAGACGTACACATGACCAAACCCGTTCTCAGGGATGTATGTGTCCAGGTGCTGTGGTCGCTGTGCCAGGCCTGGGTCAACCCCCTCTGGAGCAGAGGATGTATGTGTCCAGGTGCTGTGGTCGCTGTGCCAGGCCTGGGTCAACCCCCTCTGGAGCAGAGGATGTATGGGTCCAGGTGCTGTGGTCGCTGTGCCAGGCCTGGGTCAACCCCCTCTGGAGCAGAGGATGTATGGGTCCAGGTGCTGTGGTCGCTGTGCCAGGCCTGGGTCAACCCCCTCTGGAGCAGAGGATGTATGTGTCCAGGTGCTGTGGTCGCTGTGCCAGGCCTGGGTCAACCCCCTCTGGAGCAGAGGATGTATGGGTCCAGGTGCTGTGGTCGCTGTGCCAGGCCTGGGTCAACCCCCTCTGGAGCAGAGGATGTATGGGTCCAGGTGCTGTGGTCGCTGTGCCAGGCCTGGGTCAACCCCCTCTGGAGCAGGCGATGTATGTGTCCAGGTGCTGTGGTCGCTGTGCCAGGCCTGGGTCAACCCCCTCTGTCAGGGCTCTGCTGCTGTGTGTGGGACTACTGAGTGATGCAGAGATACAGGAACTAGTCTCCGGTAACACCCCCAACACTACAACACAGTATTATATCACATCATCAGAGATACAGGAACTAGTCTCCGGTAACAGCCCCAACACTACAACACAGTGTTATATCACATCATCAGAGATACAGGAACTAGTCTCCGGTAACACCCCCAACACTACAACACAGTATTATATCACATCATCAGAGATACAGGAGCTAGTCTCCGGTAACAGCCCCAACACTACAACGCAGGATGAGAGCTGTTCACACTACTTCCTCCGGGTTGTATTCATTCAGAAAACGACAATGAGCATTTTGTTAAGGGAAGTGTCCATGTAGCCCCTCCTTGTTGAAGTCTGTTGTCTTCTGCTTGGTGCTTAATGATCACGATCCTCATGTCCTTCTCCCTGTCAGAGCTGCTGCAGTGCATGCTGGGAGAGATGCAGAGACACTTGGAAAACAGCAGCGTGGTGTGTGTGTGTGAGGGGCATTGCATTTGACATTTTAGTCATTTAGCAGACGCTCTTATCCAGAGCGACTTCCAGTTAGTGCATTCATCTTAAGATAGCTAGGTGGGACAACCACATATTATAGTCAAGTACATTTTCCTCAATAAAGTACCTGTCAGCAGAGGCATAGCTAAGGGAGGGAGGGGGTCAAGGGCAAGTGTTGTTTCCGTAATATATTTAAGATACTGTTTGAAGACGTGGGGTTTCAGATGGTTCCAGAAGATGGGCAGGGACCTCTGCTGTCCTAGCTTCAGGGGGAAGCTGGTTCCACCATTGGGGTGCCAGGACAGAGAAGAACTGGTTCCACCATTGGGGTGCCAGGACAGAGAAGGGCTGGGACTGGGCTGAGGGGGAGCTGCCAGGACAGAGAAGAGCTGGGACTGGGCTGAGGGGGAGCTGCCCTCCCATTGGGGTGCCAGGACAGAGAAGGGCTGGGACTGGGCTGAGGGGGAGCTGCCAGGACAGAGAAGGGCTGGGACTGGGCTGAGGGGGAGCTGCCAGGACAGAGAAGGGCTGGGACTGGGCTGAGGGGGAGCTGCCCTCCCATTGGGGTGCCAGGACAGAGAAGGGCTGGGACTGGGCTGAGGGGGAGCTGCCAGGACAGAGATAAATACCCACATGAAAGACCTGCAGGACCCTGATTAGCTCACACACTTTCCCAGATACACACGCACACTCACACGCACACACACACACACACGCACACACACACACACACACACACACACGCTCACTCACACACACACACACACACACGCACGCACACACGCACGCACGCACGCACACACACACACACGCACACGCTCACTCACACACGCACGCACGCACGCACGCACGCACACACACACACACACACACACACACACAGACACACACACACACACACACACACACAGGATACGCAGTACACAGAGTGGGCGAGACAGCTTAGGTCATCTTTATTGTGAATGGTCACAGCGACAGACAGACGGCCCCTCTCCCAATCAATCTTTGCTATAACAATAATATATATATATTTATATATCAGTCATATTTAGGAACTGCTTCTTAGAAAAGGCAACAGAATAATGATAGTTATTACAAAACATCCTGATTCCATCATAATAATAAACAATAAACAACTTTAATACAGAGCCTGGGATACTACCTCTCCCATAATGCAACGGGAGAGGCCTCAGGACTAAACTCCCATAGTTCCACAGGTCATGGAGCCCTGGGCTGGGGTCAGAGTTCAGAGTGCAGAGGTCAACTCTAGGGCCCATCCACACCTCTGTGACTTCGGAGTCAGCCTCTCTAGAAGTCAGGTTTTGAATCAGTCAGTCTCTCTAGAAGTCAGGTTTTAAATCAAAGTCAGTCTCTCTAGAAGAAGTCAGGTTTTAAATTAGAGTCAGTCTCTCTAGAAGTCAGGTTTAAAATCAGATTCAGTCTCTCTAGAAGTCAGGTTTGAAATCAGATTCAGTCTCTCTAGAAGTCAGGTTTGAAATCAGATTCAGTCTCTCTAGAAGTCAGGTTTTGAATCAGTCAGTCTCTCTAGAAAAGTCAGGTTTGAAATCAGATTCAGTCTCTCTAGAAGTCAGGTTTGAAATCAGATTCAGTCTCTCTAGAAGTCAGGTTTTGAATCAAAGTCAGTCTCTCTAGAAGAAGTCAGGTTTGAAATCAGATTCAGTCTCTCTAGAAGTCAGGTTTGAAATCAGATTCAGTCTCTCTAGAAGTCAGGTTTTGAATCAGTCAGTCTCTCTAGAAAAGTCAGGTTTGAAATCAGAGTCAGTCTCTCTAGAATATTTTAAATCAGCGTCAGTGTTTTTAAATCAGTCAGGTCTAATAGTCCTACTGTAGAACAGATCCATCCAGCTGTTGTCTCTATCTGGGAGGGATTCGGGTTTGTTTAGGTAGTGGCCAAAGGTAGCGCACTGCGTATGGAATAGACCATTTGGGACACACAGTGTTTCAGGACCAAGGCAGTTTCTACCAGGTGCAACACCACACCTCCGTCTACCAGGTGCAACACCACACCTCCGTCTACCAGGTGCAACACCACACCTCCGTCTACCAGGTGCAGCACCACACCTCCGTCTACCAGGTGCAACACCACACCTCCGTCTACCAGGTGCAACACCACACCTCCGTCTACCAGGTGCAAGACCACACCTCCGTCTACCAGGTGCAACACCACACCTCCGTCTACCAGGTGCAAGACCACACCTCCGTCTACCAGGTGCAACACCACACCTCCGTCAGAGGGAATATCTCGGAAAACCTGATGGGTGGGAATCCTTCATCCCAAACAGTGTTCCAGAGGAAAACTCTTCCACAGTATTCCAACGGTATTCTCAGAGGATTCCGGCGGTATTATTAAACTGTTCAGTATTCCCATGAACTTCAACAAGGCGGTATTATAAAACTACAGGATTCATGTCCGTCTCTCTCTCTGTCTTCCTGATAAGTGATTGGTTGAAGAGTACACACATCCATTGTGTCATCACAGTGGAACCGAGTACAGTGATTGGCTTGGGACACCGTTGGCATAGCGACATCATCACTACTGGTTCGTGGTTGGCTGGTGGCTTGTTGAAGGGCTTTGGTGTGATTGGCCAGTATGGGAGGGTGGGAGGGGATTCCAGGGGGCTGTGATAGGCGATTGGTCAGTATCTGAGTGTGGGAGGAGTTTTGTGAACTCTAAGGGTCTGGATGGAAGAGAGAATCTTCTTCTGGTGTCCTGCTAGAGTCACACCTATACGCAACAGGTCCCTGGTGGAGGAGAGGGAGAGAGGTTAATGTGTGTGTGTGTCTGTGTGTGTGTCTGTGTGTGTGTGTGTGTGTGTGTGTGTGTGTCTGTGTGTGTGTGTGTGTGTGTGTGTGTGTGTGTGTGTGTGTG